>NC_050180.1:14161915-14172081 GCF_008315115.2 Sander lucioperca
TCAGTCTCCACCGCCGGGCAAAACATCTCTGTCGTCCTGTGCATTGCATGATTTCGAGTCGCGTACTCTCTCGACTTCGTCGGCGGCGGCGGTGCATCTGCGCAGGCAGCGTACATTTTTACCCACTCATCTTCCTCAAGTCAACATGCTAGCCTTCTTGCGCAGAGTCCTTCTCTTTGGCAAATGAAAGTGCTTCACTGGCGCTGCTCGCAGGGCGAGGTCACTGAGTCGGGGCTCGCGAACCTCAGTGTGAAAGCTTTGGTCTCTCGTCCGGAATGGGACTGAAAGGCGAACATCGGAGCTGGCTACATATTGTAGAGGCCAGAAGTAAGTTGTGATTTTCTTGAGCTGCTCTGTGATCTCGCACTTTACGCAATATCCACTGAGCGATGGCGCTCGTCGGATGATTGATACGGGTCGTGTCGTATGTCTCTTAACTGTATGCAGTGACCGCTTCACAGTCGCTCAATACGCATAAACAGAATCACCAGGCTTTATGGTGAGGTACTGGTCCCCTCTCAAGTTCACAGTCTGGGCAAAAAGCATAAACAGCATACGAAAATTGGCAGTTTTTGTTGGGGTTGTCTATTTTGTAGAATGTCTCTCGAGCAAGGGTCTTCTCAAAAGCTGCACGTATGTAGCATCGTCAAAATGGCGCTCGAGCGAGAGTGCACGAACCTCGGAGATATGATATTCGATCGCGCAGCTGCAGTCTGTCACGGTCATCGCAGTTGTTTCCGCGCATTTCTTCATAATACCTCAACGCGCAACAGAATTTAACGGTCTGATTAGCCGTGCTAAACCTTGTGTCTGCATTTGGAAATTGGACATCATTTTGACAGCAAAGGCTATCTGTCATACGGTGCTATATCAGTTTAAATGCTGTTCGTGCACACACATGGCAAGTGATGGTGCACTGTAACTCTACATTTGTGGTACTGTTGTTTAGGTCGTTCTCATGCCGGTATGGAGGAATGCGCTCGCGCGGATATCCGTTGGCATTCGATGAATTTGCACCTGGCAGTCAGACTCGTCATTGTAGCGGCTGCAACGCAGGCTTTGTGCGTTTCGTCTCTGTGTGCCACGTGCTCTCACAGCTTGCCTGTTTTGACACGGGCTGTGGTGGGGTCAGGCAGTATCGTCGCCTGCGCTGTGGGCTGCTGCCTACGTTGACCATCTGGCTGCTCCGACCTTTATATGCTCGCGCGTGGGCGACCCCACCCACTAATGAATGCTACCCCGCTCAATGAATGACATGGCTCGGTCATGTGCGTTTACAAGCAGTACTGCTCACGCATTTTCAGTCAGTTGTTGTTTTGGCCTGCTGAGATTGCGGTGATCTTATCATTGAAGTACTACTAGCGCGAAGGCTGTGAGGCTCGTTTGCTGTAGCCCACTGACTTACAAAGGCGAGACCTCGCTCTATGAGAGATGACATGCGGCAGAAATCCCAGTCAGTACCTCTTGCTGTCATCATTTTCATGACACATCCACGACCCTACATTGTAGCATACCACAGGTTGGCCTCTGACACTATGTAGAAATACTTCTCACACAGTAGATCTTGCCTTCATTTCTGCAGCGCTGGTTGTAAATCTCCCTGAGGCCAACTTGTCGTTTTAAAATAACGTCTTCCTATCTTGTCGCTCTGAGGCTCAATGCGCTGCGGCATGTAGCCTATCCTGATAGTGCACTGTTTTTCTACGTGTCAAACTACTAAAGCAAATTTCGGGCCGCAATTCCGCACATCAAGAAGACGACATGTCTAGGTTGATCTTTTTAAATGTATTTTAATCACATAATACGAACACCTTGCATCAAGTGAACAGGCCTCCTACATAATAAGTCCACTGTTGTAAACTTTAAATGTTCCATGCCTTGAGCGATCGTGCTGAGGTGTCCTACGAGCCGACCCGAACGCAACCATGAATTTCTAATCTCTGTCTCGAACTGCGGCCTCAGTCGATATGCCGTCGGACGCAGTATTCGGCTTGGTCCGGTACTCCCCAATTCGCCTAATAGTCAGAAGTATATTCTGAGATAAGCCCAAGAGACAGTGAAAGTGGACGGGAGAGAATTGTAAAATGTCTTATAATCACTTATTTTCTTTCTAAATTCATTATTTAGGTTTTATCTATCCGATAAAAACGATAGTTGTTCATATCCAATTAATCAATCAATTTAGAAACTGTATGTTAATAGAGTGTAGTCTTAAGGAAATCAACACCGCAGCCTGCAGTGACCTCTGATGATTATATTCCATAGATAGCAGAAATGGTTCTGTGAGAGCTCGCTTTTCTAATCTGTTGAGAGTACGAGGTGTGTTTTCTCCTCTACCTTTTTACGTGATGCTTAATCAAGCAACATGCGTAACTTGTACTTTGGGTCTAACAATTCACTGTACTGGCAGTGCATATCTGCTGAAAATTAAAATAGTTCATCGACATTCAGAATGGAACAGACCGAGTGAGTAGATATTAACGAAGTCTACTAGTTACATAGTCGTGGCAAATGTTATGAAATATTGCTGTTTTTAAAGCGAGTGAGATCAAAGGACGTGTATATCGTATAGTTTAATCAGATATTGTATACTCCAGATTCGATCTAAGCGCCATAGGGATAGCCTCTATAGTCTGACTCGCTATCTGGGTGTAATCGCCTTCGCTCATGTGCAGTGTTGCGAAGATTTTCTTTCTCTCACTGCCCTCCAGCCCCGGGCGTTCAGCACGGTCTCACTATGTCGCGCAGATAATGTATATAACTGGAGCGGTAACCCGTTGTTCATCTCGTCGAGACATACAGTCTTTTCTTCACGCCAATGTTAGTGGAGCAGGAACGTGCACCACAGCCGGTGGAAATAAGCCTCCTCGCGCTGGTTGCCATGAGTGGAGGCACGCGCTTGAGGGATAACACCCTCGACCGAAAAGAGCTATAGTCATAAGGACTATGTCGGGCCCGTGAAGCTTGAAGGTATTTTGGCTATAATGTGGCTGGCCCATCAGCGACTCATCCCCTAATAGAGAGGGCAAGACGCATGAATATCATGCACATGCTGCGCATAAATCACTCATGCGCACCCAGAGAATGATAAAAGTCCCCTCTGTGCTGTCGTCTGAGCGAGGAACAGCTGCTGTTTTCCTAGTGACCACAGCCCTAAGTAGCAGCTGTGGCCAAAGGCTCGAATCGGGGTTTCGCTCCAGAGCTCGCTGAGCACCAAGTTACTGTCCGTCCATTGGGTGTGAGAGATGCGTCCACAGGACGAGACCTGTGTCTCGTCTTCCGTCTGACCCGCACCTTCAGGAACATGGTCACCAGGTGTGGCGCAAAAAGCTGACCTCCGTCTCTCCATAGCCTTCTGTGGGCAGAAAGCAAAGAAGAAAAAAGTGGAGAGAGAAAGAAGGGAAGAAGGAGAAAGGAAAGAGGACGAAATGACGGCGCTGTGCTAGGCTTTGACTGCAGACGGAGCCCATCATTATCCATAACTAATGTGTTGTGAGATAAGTTACGCAGCGAGGGGTGCAGGGATCACAACGTGGCTCTGGTCGAACTTTTGTCCTCCACACCAGCAGTTGGCAGCAGACCACATCCGTCCCTGCGTAACACGCCGTATTAGTAGGGGTCGTCTGCCGCCTATGGAGTAGTACGCTCACAACGGCGATTGCAAGCGAATTTCTAGACTCCAGACGATCCGCACTCAACAGCCAGCGCCCACGCACACTGGCTTATCACCGTTGCGAGGATACGTCGCGTCCTTCAACGGCCTGTGACATGTGCGTCCTATGCACTCACAGCAGTGTCCACCAGATGTCGGGCCCACTCGACAGTAGCTGATCAGTAGTCGTGTAACCAGGAAAGCGCTCGTGCGCTCTGTGTGTCCCGCAGAATGACTGACGCGTTTCTCTTCCTGGATGCGTTCCAGAGGCGAGGGATGCAGACGGATCCGGGGACAAAGTGTATAGGGGGGCTCGGGTCCTAGGGTTGGTGCAGAGAAGCGTGTCGACCCCGGAGGGGTCGAGTCGGCTCGCGTGTTCAAGGAGACGCACAGACGCACTGTGTGTTCTCTTGTGAGTGCGCCAGCAGATCGCTACTGTCGCCTCTCGCTACCGATCTGTTCCATAACACATGCCGCACCATGCGTGGGATGTAATTTCCGCTGCGTTGAAGGGCAGAAAGCGCACCAACCCACATCGTTGCTCAAAGAGGGCCGCCCCATGCGACAGTAGTCCGCGTCCGTTTAAAAGATAAAAACCGAAAACAGACAAAAAGGAAAACAGGACGCTCGAGCTGTATTTACTTCGCTCTGAGGACTTAAAGAGTGAGCGGTGGGTGCCGGATCTCTAGCAGGAGGCTTGGCTGAGTATTGTCCACCAGCCGCCAGAGCGACACTCGCAGGCCCCGCTGATCTCGGTTATATGTACGCTTCATGCTCGTACATGTGTCTGTCCGCACGACACATGTTTCCTTGCTATCACTGGGGCTGAAGTGCATCCATACCTTCAGTCACCGTTGAGAGCTCGGCCAAGCAATTTATGTGTGGGAGAGGGGAAGCTGTCGTTCACTACTCATCGCCCATCTAGAAAGAAGAAACCTATGGACTCGTCGCACATCCCGGCCCCGCAGGCCGTAAGGGACGCCTGTGTACACTGTCACATGTGACGTCACTATGCCTAGGACCTCTCGGCCAGTCTAGGGTCGCGCTGGGTCCGCAGTAGCGCCAGGCTGTCCGACTGCAGATGCGAGTAGGAACGCGTGCAGCATCGCGCCACTTGTGGCGAATTGTCGAGTGCTACGATGAGAACCTCTCTGAATCTTTCTCATGTGGAGGATGAACCCAACGGGGACCTACCTTACGTGGCTACGCAGACATCATGCCCTAGGAGTAGCATATGACAACAGTGGTCACACTGTTGAGCGAGGCGTGAAGCGTGTACAGCACATCGAGGCTCAGTGCGTCCAGCTTGGCTCTGCATGATGGACGAATCCATGTCACATCACGCAGATAAACTATTGTCTGTGCGGACCAGTTGAGGTCTCTTGTGCCAGTTTATGGCAAGTGCCAAGTGCAGCTGTCTGAAGGTGCTGCTGCCACAGTTGCATCACCCAAGGTGTGGAGCGGCAGCCTCCTCACCAGAGGGGGGCGCGGACGAGCAGATCGTCTAGATAAAAAGGACATCATGAGGCTTTTTGCCTAACGGCTGGAGCTGTCCGTCTCTCGTGCATTCTTGTGATACCACATAAGGGGTGCGCCAACGAGTACCGAACGAACAGTCCGGTTGTACTGGAAATGGGCCCCCTTAAAAGAGAAACGAGGAAAATTTCCTGTGTTTGTGAAGATAATTTGGATGTAAATAAGTAGCGTCTTTACAGATCCACATTCGTGCCGGCGCACAACTTCCAATACGTGCACTGACCTCGTCCCATACATGTAATTGACGTTCCTTTGATGTACCGGTTGAATTGGGACAGATCGAAGGATGGGGCGCACTATACCACGCCTGTCCCTTTTTGGTGTGAGAAAATAACAGGTAGTAAAACCCTCCGTTCTCCTCCCCCAGAGGAACGCGAAATGGCCCCCTTTGTCAGCGGCATCTCCCAAGCTCTGCCTGCAGATCACTAGTTGAGGCTCCAGCAACATCCAGCACGAGATGACGTGGGGGAGAGCGAACTGGAGCGTGTAGCCTGTGTTATTAGCTCTTGACATCCATGAATCGCTGTGTCAACAGGTGGGTTGCTCCACTGCTAGCGACTGATGCAACTCTGGCGAGCGGGCGCGCGCGCATGTCCTGTGTCTATGATCTCTATTGACATGGTCAGCAGGGAGTGCAGATCACCATATCCGCCGCTGCACGAGCGCTGTGTGGCCATGTCGCTGCAGCCCTGGTTAGGGCTTCGATCGTCGAAAGTTATCAATCATGTAAGACGGTGAGCGGGCGCAATGCGATCAGAGCCTGTGGCTACCTCCGCATGGGTAGTAAACACGGCACGTTCCACGCGCCACACCTGACGGGGCGATCTTTGCAGTGTCGCTGCCGAAGCATATGACGTGGGTGCTCTGGGAGTGGGTTCAGACCAGGTGGGGGCTGCCGTCATGGTTATTCTCGGCCGCGTGAGCCGTAAACCCGACTCTGTCCCTGTCGAATCGCCGTGAACCTGGTACACCAGGCGCGTAGTGGCGAAACTGCGGAGGCCTTCAGTTCTGCCGGGCTGGGAAAAACGCCTCCGTAACTCACAACTTGTCGACGCTGCTCGAGAAGCTCGAGCTCTACGTCGCTCATTTGGAGCAGGGGTGGCGGTTTTTTCTCTGTGCTCTGGATATAACATATCTCCACTCAGGAGGCCGCGAGCAGAGGCTGGGACGTCAGCCGAGTCATCGCTATAGGCCTCTTAGGTCCGCCGCTTTCCTGATGATCGTCCCACAGGTCCAAAAAGAGATGGCCTCAAGAGTAGGTGAGAGAGTGGTCAGAATGGGGACCTATCGCTGAGGCGCATTCCGCACTGGCCGCTTACCGATGGACATGGAGAGGTCGCAGTGGGCGAGCGTCGACCCCATTCTCAGGGTCACCTGTCTCTCGCAGGCGGAAGACGAAACGCGGCGAGAGAAACGCGTCTTCATGGGCGTCGAGTCAATAGTCGTACCCTGGATGCACTCAAGAATGCTCAGTCGAAGAGAGTCCACTCCGGACAGATCCCCGACAGTGTCAAGTTCCGGTCTAGTCCTCAGCTGCCATCTGCCCCTCACCGTCTGACCTGAAGCACGAGATCGGCAGACGCCGCTCCCCACGAGAAAGAAACCAAAACAAAAACCAGACGTTTAGTGCTCGTTGATGCTGACGGGCGGGCACGACGGCCGACGACGGTGAGCGCCACGACCTTGGCGTGAGTGCGTGAGACCCACGGGCAGGACTTGCAGCCGGCATTGAGTATCGCTCCGGCAATGGATGTATCCAGATCTGGTGTCAGGCTCGCACACAGAGGCGAACACCGCTGAGGTAGAAGTCTCATTCTGCTAGCGCTGAAGAAAAACTGGCGAGTATGACCACACGGGTCCGCTCCATGTCTATATAGCAGTATCTGCCGGACGTAGTTAAGTCGCGCTAGTGCTGCACGCAAGTGCTGCGCGCGGGACAGAAAATCTTCACGTCGTTGGCACGCATGCAGCTCAGGGTATTACGACCCTAATAGTCGTCAGCTCTTAGAGGCGAAAGTCATTACGAAATGCTATATCGTGCAATGCTTGAGTCTATAGCGATTTGTCCATACCTCCAGGAAATGTTCTATCCTAGTTGAGCTATCAAAAGATAGGGAGGTAGGGTGAAATCACTAGCTGCATCAACGACCCAGCGAGTGGAAAATTACACCTTTCAAATTGTCTTCTTTACATGTTGTATCAGTTTTTCTAAAAAGTAATCTCCACAAACCGGGCCAGCAAAGCATCAACTCCAAACGTCATCTGGTTTTGCTCAGAGTACGAAAGTGTGTAAAGCCAGCAATTTTACAGTGAAGACAGGACAGATGCGAGATGCGGTGCAGTACTACACTGATTTGTGGCCATAAAAGTAGTTCGCGTACTACGATGTCTGTCTTATTGACAAACCACATTTAATGTTTTTTCTATTCTGAGCATGTTACATAACAAGATACAGTGTTAAACATGACCGTCTGTGGAGTTGGTGGAAGGCTTGGCGCAGCGAACTGCCTCCTTTTGCTTTTTGTTTGTGTGCCTATAGTTACAACTAAGCTACATGATGCATGATGACATTGATATGATCTTATTAACAGTGCAACAAGCCCGTTTCCTATATTGTCACAACATTTCTTTCAACCCTAGGTAGAGATGACAAAATGAAGGATTCTATTTTTAGTAAAGCCACAGTTTGCTCTCCGCTCCTCGTATCTGAATATCTTATGACCTTGTAGAGTACACAATCATTTGATAATGTCAATGTGTTGTTCATATCCCATAGTCTCATGGCCAGGCTGACTAAATCACAAATCCTCAAGAAGCAACGCAAGGGGAGAGCACAGGCACGCAGATCACAGGAGTGAAAGCAGCTAATTCAAACAAATCATTTAAAAAGTATGCTAATAAGTGAAATTTACAAGTATGCACTATTCACAGTCCATGTTCACAGACACCTCTGTAAACCCATGGGGTAACACACACACTACTGACACTCGTCATGAAACAGAGTAAATAAATAATTAAATTAAGATATTGCATTCATCAGGTCGAGCATCTTATTTTAAGAATCTGGTTCCTCATTTACTTCTAATCTTAGTCTCTACAACGAATCATGGTATCTCTAACGTGCATGTGAGCTCTTACACATACACATGACGAAAATAATGATGTCCCATCACTATCATAAATATTCCTTAGGTCGCTAACTACAGCAATATGAAATCCAATACACGGCGTATGCACACAAACAATGAGTGCTGGCTGACCAGTAGGCCTAGAATGCACACCTGTATTCAGCTTTATCGCTCGCATCAGTCTGGCAGCACCTATCGTTGTGTGCCCATCCCAGTGTCCCCTGCTCAGTAGGCAGTGGAGACTTACAAGCAGCTTTCCACTGTGTCAGTGTGTTGCACTAGGAGGACCCACCAGACAGCCAGCCATTTATTACAGCAGAGCCGGCAAGGAAGCAGCAGGTACGCTTGTAGCTGAGCCATGAACACTCCAGACGCGCTGCTCCAGATACGAGCCCGAGTGGCAGAGAGAGAAAGACGCGAGAGTAGAGGCAGCTGAGAGAGGAGAGCCACAACAGAAAAGAGAGACGTGGAGAGCTGGGGTCCCTCTCATTTTGAAGGGGCAACATTTTCCTTTTGAAGAAATATTATAATTTCTAGAAGAATCTAGAAATCATGGTGGTACATAACTGACAAGTAGTGCCGTCAATTGAATTCCTTATTAACGGCATTACCTCAACCATTTAAACAGCGTCAATTTAATCAATCGCAAGATTAACTTCTTTTGGCATAGCAAACTTTGTAGTTTTTATTCACATGCTGTTGCCAACAACTAGTAAACGTTAAATAAACAACACACACCACACTAGCCTAGACCGGAAACAAAACCAAACGCCACAACACTTGTTTTGGACTTGCGAAAAAACGCCCAAACTAGTATAGCTAACGACGTTTTGATTGATGGCGAGCATGATACGCGAAATGGATGCCAAAAAGATTCTGAATGAAAAGTTCACCTTTAAAAAAACAGTTGTACCATGGTTCCCATCACAGACCAAAGTGATTTTTGTGTTTTGTCGTTGTGAACCTTGACTATCACGCAGCACATCCAGTCTGAAATACCACTTGATGGCCCAACCACACAGCTGATGCAAATTCTCACTCCCCCTCGTCACAAAAAAAAAAAAAGCCAGGCGACAAAAGCACAAAAACAACCGCCAGATCCACTTTCCATTTTATAAAGGCATAAAATGAAAAATTACTTGACAAAAAGAAATCTATAGACATTTAAATAGATACAAATGTGCTATTAATGTAATTAATTGTGAGTTCAACTATGACATTAATTCGATTAATCGTAATTAAATATTTTAATCGTTTGACAGCACTACTTTGCAAGTAATAAAATATTCATTAAGTGGATAATTGTGTGCTTTATTAGTTGGTGAGAATCATTCTAGTACATACTTCTCTGCTAAAAATTTACAAATTATGTTTTTTTAAAATAAAAAACACACCTCGCCAACATATTTTGATTATCGACAATCATTAAATAAAATATTTTCAACGTCTCCAATATGTGACATTTCCTGCTTTTCCTCTGTTTTGTATCCTATTAAACTGAAATTTTGGGCCAACAAAACAAAACATTTAAAGCCATAATCTTGGAACTTAAGGAAACTGGGATGGACATTTTTCACTATTTTCTGACATATTATACACCTAACAATTCATTGTTAATATAAGAAAATAATCAGCAGATTAATTGATCATTACAATATATCGTTAGTTGCAGCCCTAAAATAAAAAACCAGGTATGAACATATATGGCAAAGAGGTGAAGACTGACATGGCTGAGCCAGCTTGCAAAATAGGCAAAATAAAATACAATATAATCCCATAAAATATAATATGTGAGATTCTGCATGTTGTGCATACAGACTGCAACTTATGATAATGGATGACAGATGGAT
>NC_050180.1:14177281-14232465 GCF_008315115.2 Sander lucioperca
GTTATTATTATGTCATTAATCTCTGCTGGCCGCCTCCACAGCTACACCCCGTCGCCTGATGAAGACCACACTTTATTGAGAGTTCATTGTTAAAACGGCCCAGAAACAGGTCGACACAGAAACATCACAGTCCTGCACGCTGGCTGCGTGGCGTGAGCGTGGCGTTTCTGTTGCGTGGCGTTTTCTATTAGTGCGGATTCACTTTGGCAACACGACTGAAGCGTGGTGTCGCGACGTAATACATTCATGGTTGGAGAGGGGCAACGAACAAATAGCTGCATCTCGTGGCCCTTTATTTGATAGCTCCTCGACTTCTCAGTCCTCGGCTGAACCGGAAGTTGTTCTGTCCCTCCTAGGTGAAGGCCGTCTCAAAGCTCTTATTTCTGCCCTGAGGAGCGAGGAGCGAGGATCGAGGAACTATAGGCGAGGATACACGAGAGCATCCCTCCAAACACACATTTCCTCGGTTCCTCTCTCCTCTGATGATTTCCTCGCGTCTCTCCCGGGCCTCCTCGGTGGGAGGGACTAAGACGTGAGGAAAGGAGGCAAGTGGAGGAGTCGAGGAGCGACATGAAAAGCACCTAATGTGTTTGTAGAGGGATGAGGCGTCCTTTCCTCTGAAGCGTCACATGGATTCGTCGGATGTTTGGGCGGAGTTAGCAACTCCTTCAGCTGCACGGCTTCCGGGAAGGCTGCTCTCGTGTATCCTCGCCTAAAGCTCCTCGATGATCCCTGTCATTATATTGCTCATGGATGGAATTATAGTGAACATAAATAATTCCCCTTTTTGCTGGGGACCCCCTGGAACCTCAAGGACCCCTTCCCCAGACCGGACTCCACTTTGGGAACCCCTGCCATACAACATGTGCAAAGATCAGCCCTGCAGGCTCGGCTGTAACTGACCTACCAACCAACCACCAGAGGGCAACAGAAACTAAAGAACAGCCAGCTCATGCCATGTTACACACCAGTATACAGGGTTTTCACCTGCCAATGTAAGGTTTAGGTGCAGCACCCGAGCCGAATGAATGTAACTGAAAGACTTTCCTCAGATCTAATGATTGTCAGACTTCTTTAGCTTTAAGTTTTGTCTTTAAGCTTTTTAAATGTTATTTATGTATAATCTGCTCTAGCTTTTCCAACGTTTTAGACACAGATATGGTGATAATAACGGGTCACAGTGATGTGAAAAACAGACACAAAACTACCACAGACTGACTACAAAGAGATGCCAAATGACCACAGAGACCCAAAACTACCACAAAGGAAACACAAATGACCAAAAAGAGACATCACACGGCTACAAAGAGACACAAAAAACCACAAAGAGACACAAAATGTTTGGGGAAATTGCGTTGTTTTTTTAAATCGTGAGCGTAACAACGCCCACCTAAGTCTCCCACAAAGCTCGGGAAAACACTGTGTGTGTGTATACAGTATATAAAAGATAACATGTCATAGCCTTTGAGTTATCGTCTGCACACTCAGGACTTCCAAAGTGAATTACTGTGTTGCCTAGAGAGCAAAATGAGATCAAATGAAGTCAGCTTCAAACCTCCATGTTGAGCACGTATATTATGTCTTATACCTTGTGGACTAAACAATGAACTCAACAGAGATGTAATAGTATACAGTTAGAAAATAGATTAAAGGAAACAATATTTGACCAATACAAGAAAGGAGGAGACCTGAATATATGACTTGTAATCAAAAGTGTATTGTTGTTGTTCTACGACCTACATTTTTGTAAGCTGCATATTTGTTTTTGTTTTTATAATATGATATTGTAAAGTAGGAGCAGGACTATTACGCTTCTGCAGAATACGCTCTATGTTACAGTTTTTTTTCCGATTGCTCAAGCACTATTTTGAAAACCGGGACTGTTTTTTCTAAACACTACACCCAATCAGCAGAAAACCTAACTATACACTAATTTATGAAAACCATATTTTGTTTTTGTGACCTGTACTGGATACAGTATTTTATGTTTGTCTGTTGTTTGCTGTGTTATGCACACTACTGTAGTAGCTGTATGAAAACATGGACATGTTGTTGTTGTGATTCTCCATGTTGACATGTTGACTGATTTGGGTATATAGGAACTTACTTACTTACTTACTTACTTATATGGAGAGAAATACATTATATTTTCCTCAGTCTGCAGCATTGGTCTTGTGTAGTGTTTGGTGAACTTATTGTATATTTGCACTTTCTCTGTGTACTTCATGTACAGTACTCTAATCACTGAGAAAGAGAATTGCTTGAATTGAAGTGTTTTAGGTTAGCAACAGCAGTGTATAACTAGTTCAAACTGACTTCAGTCATATTAAATGTGTGTGTTTCATACAGTAACAAAATATGGTTTTCATAAATTAGTGCATAGTTTTTCATTTTGCAAAGGGTCTGAGGTCTTCTGCTGATTGGGTGTGTGGTTGTGCTAATGGTGTGTAGTGTTTTGAGAAAAACAGTCCCTGCTTTTAAAATAGCGCTTACAGTTTTTTCCAACTGCTTACACACGTTTTCAAAACTATGTCTCCTTTTTACAAAACTCTACACACAATTCCCAAAACTGCACACACAAAATGCAAAATGCCTCACATCTCCTCCAAAATGAAAAACTGCATTCAAAATACCATAAACACATCTCACAATGAAGCATTTGCATCAAATGACAAACACTTTTTTCATAATAGTAAATTTTTGGATATACCATGTTCACACTGTTCTAAATCTAAAGCTCTTTTGTCTTTCATAGGCTTATATCTACATTTACAATGTTCTAGAGAGAAAGTAATCTGCTGAGAGTGGTTGAAAAGTGCACTGTAAACAACAATGTAATGGGATTGTATGCACTTGGTCAGATTACCTGTATTGAACAATGGATGCCATCAATAGACAGAGAGCAAGGGGAGGAGGAGGAGGGAGAGACAGGGGACGACAACGAGGAGGAGGAGGAGGAGGAGGAGGAGGAGGAGGAGGAGAAAGAAGGAGAGCCATCTCAGGGCCACACTTATTCATCATGTGATCAACCACAGATTGAGTAGCTTTACAGTGGCGTCCATACTGCATGCAACTATCTAATGACTATTTCAGCATTACAAATCAATCAGACTTTTGTTGTTTGAATACAAGTCTGTTTAGTGTTTTGCAAATCACTGTGTGTATTGTTTTGCAAAAAGTGTGAGGCTGACATTGTGCTTATAGTGGTGCACATCTGGGCCAATGATTTGCTCCTTGAGTGTAAGGTTCTGATAATTGTGTAATACTTTGGATTTCAGTATGTAAGCAATTGGCAAGAACTGTAAGATAAGCTCTCACTCTATCATCACACACACACACACACACACACACACACACACACACACACACACACACACACACACACACACACCGAACGCATAACGAGTTAATAAACTCACATGTTATTAGGAATGAGAATACGGTCTATATTTAGATAAGCTCTCACTCTATCATCACACACACACACACACACACACACACACACACACACACACTCCTTCAACTCTTCCTTTTTTTGTTCTTCAAAGAAATTGGATTGCTTTATCTACAATATGTTTGTGTTTTGATCTGACTGTGTTTCTTTTCTTCTTTTACAGTCTGTTGATTGTTCGAGATGAATACAAAAATCACATCAAATGCATGTGTGTGTGTGTATCAAATTTGGTTTCCTGAACTCCATAATACGCCTGATATTTGGATTGAAGTGGACGTGACCCACGTGAGACTGTGGCTGTAAGTCGAGGAACAGTTTGTTTCCCTTTGGTTGTTTAACAGCCTGTACTTTATCACATTCATCTTCATTATGCAGCCTGGCCTCGAGGTCATTGACAGGCAGAAGGGCTTCACTTGGCAAATAACAACTGATATCTACTGTTTTTATTGAATGGATTCATTTGACAGAGAGAAAACGCATTTATTTGTCAAATATTTAAATTGTGAATCAGGAATTAAAGATTGACAGCAGGTAGCCTAAGGCTGTGTCTCAAAGTGCCTACTGTCACACCTCAAACTCTTAGTTTTAAGTATATAGTGTAGATAACGCAGAAAGTCAGTGCACTGAAAGTTCAGTGTGGAACGATGGACCCTACTCGCACTAAACGGGCGCCGTCTTGACTACAAAGCGGAAAGGGGAGGGACCAGGGACCTTGACCGGCAGCTGATTGGACAAACGCTCCACGTGGGTCTTGCTGCTCCCGAATTGCAAACCCGACCATAACGGCATCGTTTGGAATACGATCTCGTATTTTACGAAAATAGTTCACCGAAACGTTTAACATTTTAAAAAGGAAAAAGAACGTACAGTTGCTGAATCTGTTTTTTTGATCGACAAAGGTCAGCTTAAAAGATTTTCGTCAGATTCTGAGAGGCGGCAAGCCGAGCCGACCGCTACTCATTTGCATACAGGAAAGCCCATATTTTTGGCGGGCTGGAATATCGCGTTCACGTGTTCTGTTCGTCGCGTTCGTCACTCTCATCCCGCTCGTCATTTCCGGTAAGTGTTTTAACATAAGTGTTCTTTTTGGGTCAATACTAACCATCGAAAGTGGGCACTACGGCAGGAAGTGGTCCGGGAACATTAACAGTGTACTGCTACGCCGTCATTGGTTTGATCCAGGATGGTGATGAGTCTGCTTACAGACAGGACGCGGAACAGCTGGTCCAATGGTGCAGTCAGAACCACCTGGAGTTAAACCCCAAGAAGACTGTGGAGATGTTAGTGGACTTTAGGAGAAGTCCCCCCCCATCCAGAACGACACAGTGTCCACTGTGGACTCCTTTAGGTTCCTGGGATCAACCATTTCACTGGACCTAAACTGGTCTCCCCTCACTGACTCTGTCCAGAAAAAGGCCCAGCAGAGGTTATACTTCCTGCGACAGCTAAGGAAGTTTAATGTGCCTAAGGAGCTGCTGACCACTTTCTACTCAGCCATCATTCAGTCTGTCACCTGCACCTCCATCACTGTCTAGCTTGGGTCAGCCACCAAATGGGACAGGGCCAGACTGCAACGGACAATTAGGGCTGCAGAGAGGATCATTGGAGCTGACCTTCCCTCCATCCAGGACCTGTACCGGTCCAGGGTCAGGAAAAGGGCAGCAAAAATCTCTGCAGAGCCCCTCACATCCTGGTCACAAACTGTTCAACCTCCTTTCCTCTGGTAGGGGATACAGGGCACTGTTCGCCAAAACCAGCCGACACAGAGACGGCTTCTTTCCCCAAGCTGTCGCTCTGTTGAACACTCAGAAATAGCCCCCCCACTCTCACACTGAACAAAGTCAACCAACACTGTTCTGCTCATCTACCTCATGTATATTTTCAATCTTACAATTATTAATAATATTATATTACAATATTGTTATTAATATATGACCATTGCACTGAACTGCCTTGCACTATATTTATATTTAAATCTTAAATCTCAGACTATACTGATATTGCACTATTCCTTCCCTCTCTTCAATTGTTATTGTATATTTTTGTAAATTTGTACATTCTATTGTATTGTTGCACTGTATAGTTAACAGTATATATTTCTTACTGTCCTTTCTGTTTTTATTCTTTATATGTTAAGTGAGTGTTGTACTTAGAGAGCAAAGACTAACCCGGAGTCAAATCCCTTGTTTGTTTATGCAAACGTGGCCAATAAAGCTGATTCTGATTCTGATTTCTTTGCAGGCACATGCCACCTCCTACATTAAATAATCCTCCCTGTCCACAAAGGCAGTGCGCTGCTCTGCTATCTGTGGGCGGAGTCTGGAGGGAGTGGGACTGGCCGGCGCTTTTAATACAGATGCTCCGGTCCTGGCGCCCTGCGTTCAGCGGCAGAGAAGAGCGGACAGCACCATGACTGAATTAAGCAACACCTACGATGTGATAGTGGTCGGCGGAGGGATATCAGGTAGGTGTAACCCGCCTCGCTTTAATGCTCTGCAGCATGCGCGGACACACGGACGCAAACCAGACACATTTATGAATCCGTAGCTGCCTTTGTTTTGTGTGAGGTGAGTGAGACAGACAACTGTTGCACACGAAGCTGCTCCGTCAGGAAGAAGTGGGAAAGCTCTGCAGCTTATTCTCTCTCTCTCTCTCTCTCTCTCTCTCTCTCTCTCTCTCTCTCTCTCTCTCTCTCTCTCTCTCTCCTCTGATAGGCTAATTATTCAGACTTCTAACTGGCAAAGTGGGGGCTTTTATTTGACAGAATGTGGAGGGTTTTATTCTTCACGGTGTGGGTGTGACATCCATTTTCTCCGCGAGGCTTCCTGTCCCCCGTGCACCGCTGTATCACGGCGGCAGCGCCCGTTAAGTAACAGCTTATCAACCAGACAAGGGCGTAGGTTTGGTTTCAACATTGGTGGGGGGGACACATAACATTTTGAGTGTAGAACACTTTCATTTCTTGCATTCTGGTGAATTTGTATGCATCAATTTATGGTGCAAATCAGTGGTGTAGTGGTGTCTAGTCTAATGTATTGAAGTGGGTATACTGTACTGTATATATATATATATATATATATATATATATATATATATATATATATATTAGTGCTGTCAGTTAAACGCGTTATTAACGGCGTTAACGCAAACCCATTTTAACGCCGTCAATTTTTTTATCGCGAGATTAACGTTCTTTTTGACCTAGCAAACTTTGTAGTTTTTTTCACATGCTGTTGCAACAACTAGTAACGTTAGAAAAACTACAACACCACACCGGATCTAGCTAGACCGGAAACTAAACAACAGGCACGCTGCACACGCTTGTTTGGGCTTGCGAGCCGGCCAAAGAGTAGTACATACCTGTAAACTAGTCGCTTTTCGGCGAAAATCGCCGTTTTGAATGGGAAAATGTTATCCATGTGAATCGTGTAGATCCGAAAAGTTTTTATTTGGGGGGGTGGGGGGTCCGAGACCCGGTGCTAATACGGCACCGGTGCCTTAACGACCGTTATCTACCGGACCGAATAGCAACGCGGAGTTCGGTTCCACTGAAATGCCTGCACTTCTCTCTGATGCTCCGAAAACGGACGTTAGAGGGAACTGAAACATCGCCGCACAGGACGCCAGTCAACACTACACTCGACAGCAGCTAACGTTAGCCTACCGTTAGCTAGCAGCTGGAGTAAACACGGTTAAAATGCTGACAGCTAAACGGTGTAAAGTGTGTCTGTATTTCACTGGAGAGGCTTCTAACACCAGACTGTAGCTGCTGCTGTCTGAAAAACACAGACTCAGCCTCGCCTCGCCGTCGTGGTGCATGTTGTAAAATACCCTTTTCCCATCTAGTGGTTGTTTTCGCAGTTTTGTGCTCCTTTTTTTTTTTTTAGATCAACTTTTTATTGTTTTATATTTTTGAACAGACAATACAATACAATTCAACAAGGTGCTCGTTTTTTTATATACAGTATATATAAAAATCTTTCGGTTCAGGCACCGTTTTAAAAGTATTGTATCATGTTGATAAGAGCATTAAAATGAGAAAAAATAATGGGACAAAAATAAATCAAGGGACATTTAGAATAGATAAAAATGTGCAATTAATTGTGAGTTAACTATGACATTAATGCGATTAATCGCGATTAAATATTTTAATCGTTTGACAGCACTAATATATATATATATATATATATATATATATATACTAATATATATATATATATATATATATATATATATATATATATATATATATATATATTAGTATATATAATATATATAATATCTCTCTCTCTCTCTCTCTCTCTCTCTCTCTATATATATATATATATATATAGAGAGAGAGAGAGAGAGAGAGAGAGAGAGGAGGGGGGGCCATATCATAGTGGGGGTCCTGGGTGTCCCCCCCCAGGGAAGTTTTGAGCATCAGCAACTTCATTTTTGTTGCATTTGGACACGCTTTAATGCACAAATTTACGGTGGAAATACCTTTATTTAGGGGTTGGGTTGCGTGGGATTTCCCCCTTTCTGGTGTATATGTCCCTGCCTCTGCTGAATTATTTGTTTATCCCCGGTGGGGACAAAATGTATCCTCCCCCCCTCAAAGTGATCAATGCTATTTCACCAATAGACCATATATTATATACCTAAAATAGAAGTATTTTAAACTAAGTAAAACGCTGTAATGTGAACACATAGTGCCATAGAAGGATAATAATCTGGTTAAAGCGGTGGAGATGTTGATTGAAGTATCAATTTGCAATAAGGTGTCACACTCCTTGATCGTGTCAATTTTCTGAAGATAGGCACCATTCAAAGTCAATCTCACATCTCAAATTACAAATCGATCTTTGTTTGAGTGATCTGATATTGATGTCTTTTCACCATGAATGTTAAGTAAAAAATACTTTAAACAAACTTTTCAGGGTTTCAATTCTTAATGTGAACATTAAAGGGTAACTACCGTTTTTTTCAACCTGGACCCTATTTTCCTGTATTTTTGTGTCTAAGTGACTGATGGGAACAACAATCTTTGACATTGGTCCAGTATTAAGAGAGATCACTGCAGTCGGCAGCGGAGAAACAAGCTACAATGTAAGTTAATAGGACAATTGTCCAGCTTGTATTTACCTTCACAAAAGTGCTTGTTTTGCCGCTGACAGACTCAGATTAATATTCTAAGTGTCTGACAACATTATGGAAAGGATTTCTACAGAGATAGACCTTTAAAGGGGTGATAGAATGATTATATAGGGTATTTCACACTGTTCCTTAAGGTCTCCTAATGGGGTATGTAACATTGATTGGGCTGAAAATTGCCCGGTTGCTATTTTATGGGCCCTTATGCATCCCTGTGTTTTGGCCCTATTTGGAACGAGAGCTTTTCTTCCAAATGTGGTATGCTCATGAATATTTAGATGAGCTGCGTGCTGATTGGTTGACATACACATACATTGGAGACGAGACAGCAGGTCTCATATTTCAGACACTGCAATGTTTCGTTACTAAATTCACTTCTGAGACTTTTTTATGTGAGAAATCTACTATATAAAGCTCAAATATTGGCCGTTTTACGAAAATTGATGGCTAACTGCAAATTTGGTAAGACGTGTTGGACTTCAGGAGGTCCACACAGTCTGACGAGACAGCGGCAGCCCTGCTGCGCTCCATACCCAGGAGAAAGTCACCGTTACTGGGTTACTGGACAACCTGGACTCGGGGCTCCGCGGAGCTGGCCGGCTGCCGGCATAACTATAGTATTTACAATTTCGTCACGCCACTTATATTACAGCTACCCCTAAGGTCTTACAAAGCTAATGCTTGTGTCAGATTTCAATTTAATGCATTTTTGTGAATATGAGGGGTTTCGTTAGCTGCTAGAGTCCATTCAATCCAATGGGTAACTTAAGATCGCGGCTAGTTAGTTAGCTACACTTTGAGATCTTTTTGTTTAACCAGAAACAGCTCTGAAGTTGCTAGCACTAAACCCACCAGACTCCATTTAAAAAAGCAAAACTTTTAGCGTGTATAGAGCCAACATATTTTCACATGTAAATCAGTTAACTATATGTTTATTTCAACCCAAAACTAGAGTTGTGATGGTTGGAAAAGTGGAAAGACGACCCAAAACGTCTTTTCATAGTTTGATTTTGTTTCTGTCGACTTTGAATGAAGTGTATTTTACGATGCTAAAATTACTGTTTATTTACATGGAGTCTGGTGGGTTTAGCGAACACAATTTTGCGGATGTTTTTATGTTTAAAAAAAAGGATCTTACTCTTTAACAGAAAGGTCGACCTCCTTTCCATAATGTTGTCAGACACTTAGAATATTAATCTGAGGCAAAACAAGCACTTTTGTGAAGGTAAATACAAGTTGCACAATTGCCCGGTTAACTTAACATAAACTGACATGGGGCACAAGAATGGGACAGTTTGGTTTAGGAAAAGATGGTGGGTGGGGTTACAAAATGTACGTTTCAGAGACACGCGGGACAAGAACGGGACACATACTACTCTCTACTGTTGTCTCTCTACATACTACTCTCTACTGTTGTCTCTCTACATACTACTCTCTACTGTTGTCTCTCTACATACTACTCTCTACCGTTGTCTCTCTACATACTACTCTCTACTGTTGTCTCTCTACTGTTGTCTCTCTACATACTACTCTCTACTGTTGTCTCTCTACTGTTGTCTCTCTACATACTACTCTCTACTGTTGTCTCTCTACATACTACTCTCTACTGTTGTCTCTCTACATACTACTCTCTACCGTTGTCTCTCTACATACTACTCTCTACCGTTGTCTCTCTACATACTACTCTCTACCGTTGTCTCTCTACATACTACTCTCTACTGTTGTCTCTCTATATACTACTCTCTACCATTGTCTCTCTAAATATTACGTGATCTTACAGCGCCACGGTCGAGCTGCTGTTCTGCCCGGTGTGTCCCATAAAGGGTGATTTTTGCGTCAGTATCTGACTCTGAGAGACACTGACCAAGCGTCCGTATTTTACGAGTTGGGAGTGAGAACGGGTTGTTTCCCCATATCGTGCAGCCCGTGCAGATGAGCGGTCAAGTCTTTGAGTGACTTTGAAGTGCAGCTGCAGGATTTAAAGCCTGTGAGCTCGTGGTGTTGTTGGACCTCTGTCCTTTGTGTTCTGCCCTGCCGGACCGCTGTCCTCTCTCTGCCTGCCTGCACGTCCGTCCGTCTGTCAGACAGTGAGGAATTTAGGTCAGTGTCAGTTCAAATACTAGTCAAGCGTGCCACACAATTGCTACAGAAACAATTTAATTTAATAAACCTGGCAACCTTTTTATGCCCTGCTCTCTCTCCTCTCCTGTCACATTAGGGTCGTGTAATTACACCGTTTGTTTATACCGCTGCCCTTTACTGCCTTGCAATAAGGTCCACATGTCAGCATCACTGTCCAATCAAAGGACAGATGAACCACGGGGTAGTCGAGCTGTGAAGGTCAATCGATTAGTTGTCAACTGTTGAATTAATCGCAAACTATTTTGATAATCGATTAATCCGTTTGAGTCAGAGTAAAGATTCTAAGTTTCCAGCTTGTTAAATGTGAATATTGTTCTAGTTTCTCTCCTCTGTGACAGTAAACTGAATATCTTTGAGTTGTGGACAAAACAAGACATCTGAGGACGTCATCGGGGGCTTTGTATAACACGGATCAACATTTTTCACCATTTTCTGACGTTTTAGAAACCAAACAACTAATCAACTAATCAAAAAAATAATCGTAGCAGCCCTACTGAGGAGAGGGACAGCTCTTCCCTGCCTTCACTCTCTCAATCTCTATCACTCTCTCTGTCGCTCTCTGTCTCTCTCTCTCTCTCTCTCTCTCTCTCTCTCTGTCTCTCTCTCTGTCTCTCTCTCTCTCTCTCTCTCTCTCTCTCTGTCTCTCTGTCTCTCTCTCTGTCTCTCTCTCTCTCTCTCTCTCTCTCTCTCTCTGTCTCTCTGTCTCTCTCTCTGTCTCTCTCTCTTTGTCTCTCTCTGTCTCTCTCTCTCTCTCTCTGTCTCTCTCTCTCTGTCTCTATCTTTCTCTGTCACTCTCTCTCTCTCTCTGTCTCTCTCTCTCTCTCTATCACTCTCAATTCAATTCAATTCAAATTGCTCTATTGGCATGCATGTCAGAAATAACAGTATTGCCAAGGCATCAAGGATAATAATGTGATAAGAAATAAATAAAATTCATTGAGTAAGCTAAAATATATACATTTAAAAATAAAAATAAAAACAGGAAAGCAACAACAGTATATCAATATACAGTAAAATCGCTAGTGTCAAATGTAAGAAAGAAAACTCACTCTCTCTCTCTCTCTCTCTCTCTCTCTCTCTCTCTCTCTCCTGAGATGTGTGTTTCTCCTGCAAATGCAATTGTCATTTTCCTGCCTGCCAGCCGCCCATCGGCAGAACTGTGGCCCCCCCTGAGGAGCAGCCAGCACTTTCTGAGCAAACATTAAACACTTGTGACAGCCTGTTATCAACCCAGCAGTAGTGCGGATGCCGAGGAAGAGAGAGAGGGAGAAGGAGAGGCGAGGGAGCAGAAAACATTAATAATGGGAGAGAGAAGGAGGGAACCACATCTTCCTGTTATGTCTAGGCAGCTGTGAATGTGGGAAATTAAACGAGGCAAACCGGGAAACAAAGAAAGGAGGAAGAGTGTCTGAGAATTGAGGAAGGGAGAAAGAGAAATGACTGTTTGCAAGGAGAGTAAAAAAGGGAACTTGAGGAAGCCATGAAACTGGAAAGAGGATGGAAGTGTTGAAGCACACCGAGCGCATAATGAAGCGGTAGACGTGACAATTTTGCTTCATGCTTGAGTCAACCCCAATTCTAGGGCTGCAACTAATGATTGTTGAGAAATGGAGAAAAATGTCAATCAGTGTTTCCCCAAAGCCCGAGATAATGTCCTCAAATGTCTTGTTTTGTCCACAACTCAAAGATATTCAGTTTACTGTCACAGAGGAGAGAAGAAACTAGAACATATTCACATTTAACAAGCTGACACCAGAGAATTCAGACTTTTTTTTTCATAGAAAATGACTCAAACCGATTAAATAGTTGCCGATTAATTTAATAGTTAACCAGTCCCTCCAGGATTTCACTGCCTTTTTTTTAAGATTGTTGCAGCCCAAAATGCCTGATTTCGTGGGAGCTTTTGTAAAAAATTGCGATAAAAGTTGTGATGTCTTTTGTATTTTTGTTGCAATGAAGTTGCGGGAGACAGTGAAAGTTGCAAAAAAGTTGCGATTTTTGCGAAACTACTCTGGGCTGAGTTTTCCTAGTAACCTTACCAAAAAGGCTCAGGATGCTGCAAATGTTGGTATAATATGAAAATGGCTGGTGGATTTAAGACAAAAAATAATAATTTATTGAATGAATCAAATTTGAACATATCTGTCAGTGGCTTGTTGATCTTTACATTGTTAGTTAATTTCCTATTCTGGCCTGGGACACACAGTCATACGGTTTGAAAAAGTACTGACTTTAACTTATCATTGCACTTACAATAACGAGCGTAGCCGTCCTCAATTTAGGTAATTGTGTACGTCTCATCTCCGTTTTTTTCCTGCATGCAGCCGACAGCCAGGATTGATTAAACTAAAACCTGGTCTCACGCCAGTTCGTAAATAGTCACGTCTATTAAATTACAACACGCTTAATACAAATGACGGGTCAGCTCCCTTGAGGACGTTCCCATGTCTGCAGTGCCAAATTGCACATGTGAACCAAATAAATTAGGTGAAGAAAAGGGCGTAGGTTTAGTCTTAACTTTGGAAAAGACAAATGGCTTGTCTGCACAGTTGTGTATGTGGACAAGAACGGGACAGTTAGGTTTAGGAAAAGATGGTGGGTGGGGTTACAAAATGTACGTTTCAGTGACATGCGGGACAATAAAGAGACATGAACCCCGGTCTCCTGGGTGAAAGTCAACTCAGCGAACAGTTTGACTGCATAACGTTTCTTTTATATATTCAATATGCGTTGGCTTATATAACTTGCCTAACAGGACGTGTATATACCCTAATGCAGGGGTCTCTAACCTTTCTTCACCTGAGGGCTATACTTTAAAAAAAGTGGCCAAGAGCTACTTGCATCATTATTAATCATCATAATTACATCGCTTACATTTATTAACACAACACACATAAGCTGAATGACGCTACTGTTTGTACATGTATGGAATTGCAATACCCAAAGCTTATGAAAAATCTTCACGTCAACGTTCATGACTATTTCACACTTCTTTTAGCCCACATAGTTAGCTACATCACTATAAATATTCCCAGGAGGGTCCGAGAAAACATTACCACTTTACACTTCTATGGCCCACAAAGTTAGCTACCTCACTTTTAAAGTGCTCATATTATGCTTTTTTGGCTTTTTCCCTTTCCTTTATTGTGTTATATATCTTTTTGTGCACGTAATAGGTTTACACACAAAGTGAAAAAGCCCAAAGTCCCCCCCAAAGGGACTTTCCATCTCCAACAGAAAACACTGTTCACAAACTGCTCCAAACAGCTCTATTGTAGTCCAGCCTTTACTTCAGAGACAAACGTGGTCACTTTGGAACACACGTTATAATGCTCACCTAGCTGCTAGCATGGCACGCCCTCATACTCTGCTTCTGACTGGTTAGTAGTCCTTACCTAGGCACTGTCAGGGCACGCCCTCATACTCTGCTTCTGACTGGCTAGTAGTCCTTACCTAGGTACTGTCAGGGCACGCCCTCATACTCTGCTTCTGACTGGCTAGTAGTCCTTACCTAGCTACTGAGCATGTGTGACTCCCAACAAAGATGTTACAGCAGTGAGAGGTCTCACTCTGTAGGTAAAACAGAGAGCTCAACACACAGGGTGAAAAGAGGAGCTGCAGCAATGTGCAGTACAACAAAAATATGGTGTTTTTTTGAAAAGTAAACCATGTAAACCTATTCTGGTACAACCTCTAAATACAATTATGAACCTGAAAATTACCATAATGTGAGCACTTTAATATCAACGTAATTTTGTGTCCCATTTCGTCAACCTATTGGCGAGCTACTGGAAACCTGTACCCGTATCTTGCGAGTGACTTGTTGGAGACCCTGCCCTAATGCGTCAGCCCATGATCAGGCTTGTCTAGACAAACAGAAAACAGTAAGCTGTTCTGCCCTTTTAATTTAGTTGGATCAGAGTTTATTTCAGTTAAAACAAAAATGCCATTGTAACGTGGCTTCTCACACAATACAGAGACAGGACTGACTGGATAACTATGTTTATTTTAAGATGAGTGTGTTGGTTTAGCTGCCCTTTTTGGCTGGTCTATATAGTTGCCTTTGGCTTATTTCTTAAAGCGGTTACAATTAATATTTTTGTAATAACAAGGTTTCTCAAATGTCAACGCAAAGTGTGGTAATGAACCTACAGAGAATTAGTATTCTGCAGCTCCTCTCCTCTCTTTACGGAGCTTTATACTGAGTTTCAGCTCATTGTTTATCTGTCCGGCTACAACTTTACTGTTTACTGGTTAGCTCTCAGAGCGTCGCGTTCAGAGACAAATCTGTAAAAACCTACTGTACGTCAAAAACAGCTAAAAGAGAGGGAATATCAGAATTACATTCATCAGGTGGACACAAACACAAAGACTCCTAATGAATCGTCATGCTGCTCTGTAACTCCCGGAGCTGGAGATAAGTTCAAGATATCAACTTAAAAGATGATGATATGTCAGTGTTGTGTTCACGACTTGTTGTTGGGGCAGGTTTAATGCCAGGATTAGACTACAACGATTTTTTTGTCTTTAACAACAGTCAGGCTAGACAGACATATCGCCAAAAATTCTTGCTGTGTCTTGGACAGAAGAGTGGCAACACTACAAGTATGACACCGACCAGCCCCCCAGACCGATTATAGCGTGTTGTCGTGAAGAGCACGCACAAGTTCATTGGTCGACGCTTTGGTGGAGCAGCAGCCTCTCAAAAACTCACGAAAATCTTTTAAACTGACTGTTGTCGATCTGAAATAAATACAGATATAGCAACTGCATGGCCTATTTCTGGCTTAAATTTTTTTCAGAAACACGTTTCGGTGAACTATTTTTGTATAATAAGAGATCGTATTCCAAACAAGCCGCCAATATGGTCTGTTTTGAAATCCGGAATCCCCACATGTAGCGTTCGTCCAATCAGGTGCAGCCATCGTGTTTGTAGGAGGGTGTAGCCTGTTTTCTTTGCTTGTCAGTGGTCAAAGTGAAGAGAAACAGGTAACTGCTAGTGGCTAGCCCGCTAGCGTGCGGTGCTGGGAAGCGGGGAGATCCCTGCCGTGAACAAAGCCCATATGGGCACTCTGTATCTTTCCTTCACCAGACAGCAGCAGTAGCGTCTCTCCTTTTTCGGCATGTTTACATATGTGTGCCAGAGAGACAGAGAGCGCTCTCTCTTCCCATTGGTCAATGTCAAGGAACATGTCATAGAACATGTCACACTAGGCGGAAAAAGACAAACATTTCGGACATGCTAGACTTTCTGCGTCGTGGTCGTGAAGCGTCCCAGACGTTAGATAGCTGATCTTTGATGATGTCACACTACAAGAGGTACATCGGGCGGAATTGGTGTAGTCTGATCCTGGCATAAGAGGAAGATATCAGAATCAGAATACTTTATTGATCCCCTGATGGAAATTATTTAGTTGCAGTTGCTCACAGTCAAATTCAAGGTAAAATAAGAGTAAGAAAATAGTGAGTCAATAACTGTCTAAAGCAAATAAAGTAACATAGCTACAATAATAAATAAAAACATTAAGTAGAAGTAAAGAGAGATTATGTTACAAGTAAGATTAGGTCAAAAAGATTGTTTCAAATGGATTTTACAAATTCTATTGTAGTGCAGTGTCGACATAAATACAGTACGAACATAAATAAGTACAGTGTGGATATAAGTAGCAGCAGTGGATAAATAACACCTTTGCACATGTAGCTGATAAAATGTTGCACCAAGTAATTATTGTACATAATTGTACAAGCATATTGAGATGTGATGTGGAGATACGTGCTGTGAGACCAGTTTTGACTACGGCTGTGTATTGGCAAGAATCTGGCGATACGATACGTATCATGATACATTGGTCACGATTCAATATATTGCAATATATTTCGATACTGTGCGTAAGGCGATATATTGGGATTTTTTTAGTAGTATAATTTTAAAAAGTAAAACCAAGTATAATTTTAAGAAAAACTAATATTTAAAAAAAGACATGATGTTCATAAAAGTCAAAGAAGTTTACTTTACGTACCTGGCGCGTATCTTTAGTGGAGCGAAGAGCCGCTTCACGCACGCTTCTGGGACGCGCCGTGGCGCAGCTGGCGGAATATCAAACATTGATTTGAATGGCCACGATTGCTCGCAGGGCACGCCACGTGCCCGGAACGCAGCGCAGACGCGCCTGCGCCTGCGCCTGCGCCTGGTGAAATATAGGGATGAGCGTAACACTCAGAGGAGTATAGCTTGATGGCCACAGGCAGGAATGACCTCCTGAGTTAGGTCTGTATCCGATTATTCGAATATTCGTTCGATCGGTAGGGATTCGATTTTCAATTGTAAGATCTGAATATTTGTATTTATTTTTGTTATTTATTTAACGTGCATGCAGGCTGAAATTCACTCTGGGGTTTTGTCGGGATCAAGCTGCTTGCTAAATTTCCGCTACAAGCAAGTGGTCTGATGTTTGTAGGACTCTATGGTTATACTGTAGCAGCATGGTGTCGTTGTCAGGCAATTTGATAAAGGTAAAGCCGCCACCAACGTCATAATCGTTTAGTTGTCTGGTCTCTAAAATGTCAGAAAACGGTGAAAAATGTAGATCAGTGTGCATAGATGTGTTGTAGATCAAAAGCCTGTGATGACGTCCTCAAATGTCTCGTTTTGTCCACAACTCAGAAATATTCAGTTTACTGTCACAGAGGAGACAAGGAACTAAATTAGAAGATATTCACATTTAACAAGCTGACATCAGAGAAGTTTTACCCTTTTTTTTTCCATTAAAAAAAATTACTTAACCCTCAATTTGGGTTTTCTTTCAACCAAATTGTCACAAAAAAATAACGTGGAAACAAATCATAAAAATGTTACAGGTTACAGGGAATGGAGGACCCAAAAGCAGAGAGCAGGCGGAAGTTTGTTGCTTGAGGATTTATTTCACAAACAAAAACGAAGTACCTACCAAAAAGAGTCCAGAATGCAACAGGCAAAAACTAATTACAGAACAAACAGAACAGGATCTCAAGAATTTGAACACAGGGACAAAAGGTAGACTCCATGCATGAACACACTCACAGAAACGCAATACAATGATCTGACAAAAGACAGGGGGAACACAAAGAGTACACAGGGTAACGAGGTAACAAGAGACGGGTGAGACAAGAGCTGGGAAACAGGTGAAACACATTAGGGCTGGGCAGAACGATCAAAAAAGGCGGGAAAACACAAGGCAGGAAGTAAAACAAGACAAGACAGAAAACCAGACTACCAAAATAAAACAGGAAACAGAAACATACACAACCATAACATAAAAGAACGTTGAAAAAAGTGACCAATATGTTGAAAAAAACCCCAGAAAAACAAAAAGTTGCATGGTCGACGGGAAAACAACACAAGGGTTAAACCAATGTTATAATCAAAATAGCGATTGCTGATATAGTTGACAACTAAATCGATTAGTCTTTGCAGCTCTGGTGTTGAGCTTTTTTCTGTTTCCTTCCTCTTTGAAAGCAGCAAAAGCTGCGGGACTTTTGTGCTTTGTTCTTGTGAAGTAACATCGTCCTCTTTGCTCAATCCCATGCTACCTTTCAAGAGAGGAGACTCGGGTGCACCTGTTGAGTCTGCACAGTGTGCTGTCGTTTGGTCTGAGCGCTCCTAATGCAGCATGAACAGCTCGTCTAGTTACCATTAACGTGTGCAATCCTAGAGCACCACTTTCTCTGTCCAGCTGTGCAAACATGAGACGCCGTGGTGTGAGCTGCCCGGTGTAATCATTAGATGGATGATTCCATTTGGACTTTTCTGTGTGCCTGCTCCTTTGTGTTTGCCTTTTGTGTGGCAGGTAAAGCCAGGAGAACTGTGCAGCTGTAATCTCAGCTATGGTAATCTTACGTAATGATGACATTGATGAAATAGAAAGGGGGGGGGGGTGCACACGTAGCTGATGGATGTTTGCACAACACAAAGTCTTCATCGGTCTGTGGGATATGTTCCTGTTTCCCTCTTCTGTTCAGTGTTTGTCAGACAAACGGATTCTCCAGCTGTTATCAGAGGGCTTTTCTGTGAGCTGCACTCTATGTTTGCATTGAGGCAACATTAAAATGATTCACTACAGTCACTTTGCAGCCGATGATGGCGTTAAGCTTCATATATGGTAGCCGCGGCGTTCCCGTCATAAAATGACGCAACACGGTCTTACGGCAGTTCGTGTAATTGTCCCGTTATTTTTAATCTATTGATTCGTGTACAACAACACGTTTATCTCGTTTATCTCACGAAATGGGAACCATCTATTCAGAGGTTGGGTTTAGGAAAAGATTAACGGGGAATGCAAACGTCACACCCCGGGACACGATCCGCGGCCGCTGGGGACGCGCAACAATAACGGGATGGCGGGGGTTGGGTTTAGGAAAAACACAACGGGAAAAGGGCGCCTCACACGCCGGGAGGTGGCCGCGGGAGACGCACGACAATAACGGGACGGTTGTGATTAGGAAAACAACGGGGAAACAAAACGCCACACGCGGGGCGCGTCTCCCAGTTGAAAGTCCTGTATTGTTTGACCCATCCACCACCCCTCCCTTTTCGGCTCCCTTTTCGGCTTTTCATACTACTCCCTACCATATTCGTGCTGTGATCACGAAATATGCTTCCCATTGAAATACATTACTTTACATTTTTGTGCTGGCCACCACGAAAAAAATTAGAAAAACGTCCCTGTGAACACGAATCAATAGATTAAATAACGTGACCATTTCACTAATTGCTGTGAATGACGTCACCGCAGCTGTCGTTTCCAGCGCCAAGACTCCATGAGCTGTCGCGGCGCGTGGTTGCGCACCTCTGAATTTTTCTAACTACGCGCCCACTGCGCTGCGCTGTCGTCAGAAACAAAATAAAACTATGAAAAGCCGTTTTGGGTCGTCTTTCCGCTTTTTCAACCATCACAACTCTAGTCTTGGTTGAAATAAACGCATAGTTTACCGATTTACATGTGAAAATACGTTGGCTCTACACACGCTAAAAGTATTGCTTTTTTAAATGGAGTCTGGTGTGGTTTTTGTCCATTTTGTCTTCAACTAAACATGATCTACCAAGAGTGAACTCCTCAACATTTTCAGACAGCAGCAGGCAGTTTTACTTTTTAAAATAAGATCTCAAAGTCAAAAGATTTGGCATCGTTCTGTCTCCGTGCTGTAACACCCAGAGACAAACGGTTACTCTCCTGTCTGCTCTTTCTCACATCTCTCTGTCTGAATTCAAAGGTTTTGTGTAATTGCTTGTCAATATTGCGCCTCGGTTTGTTGCACGTAAACAGCCAATCAGTGTCTCCGTGCTGAGAACATGAGACAGGGTAAATGTGATTGCTGTCAATGTGTCTCGTAAATGTCTCCCCCTCTGGATCGATATGGAGCCTTTTACGGCTCCGATTCAAGTGTCTCGCTTGTCACCCAGCTGGTAGTGGATTTTTTTGTTTGTTCTTGTGAAAAGAACATTTTGCTGAGGTGCAGAAGGTTTCAAAGAAGGGAACATGACAGTATTTAACTTGACATCACGCAGAATCTGTTCAGAGCACAGATGGTTTGTTGAGGAATGTGTGTTTTATTTAACATTTTGCTGTCATGGGGAGCAAAATGTGACTCCTCTCCCCAAAAGAACATGCATTATTTACATGTTAGGCTCTCAGAAGGTTCTGAATTTGGGGACAAAGGATATGTGAGGTAACAAAAGGCTGCAAAGTATTCTTTTGTTTTTAGTTTAGTTTAGTTTTTCGGTCAAATGGCCTTTTGAATGGGAGTCCTAGGGGCACTTTTATGCTAGCCTCAAAATAGCTATTTTTAAAACACTAAGAAGGCTCGACACAACATGAGACTTTGCTCAAAGTATCACCAGGGACTCTACACCGTAACTACACCAGTGCACAAGGGATATACTAAATCTGTGGCTTTTTGTTTTGAAATCGACTCGTTTTGACTGCCGAGGTGGTAGCAGCCGGAAACAACAGGAGAGTGTTAAAAACCTTTCTTTTTAGTAAACTCCGGGTACACAAACTATGTTCTCAATGCTTTCATTAAGGTGTAGAGTCCCTGGTGATACTTTGAGCAAAGTCTCATGTTGTGTCAAGCCTTCTTAGTGTTTTTTTTTTTTTTTTCTTTTTTAGTGTGTTCCCCTTTTTGTCGTCTAGCCATCACACATCCAGGTAGCGATATGGCCCGGGCAGGGAAGGGAGGGAGGAAGCCGGTTCAGCCTGCTGGAGAAGCCGCTACAGCACGTAGCGATGTGCCCCGGCCCCAGGCAAGGGAAGGGAGGGAGGGAGCCCGGTTCAGCCTGCTGGAGAAGTTGCTATAGTGCCTGTCTCCTTCCCTTGCCCGGGGCTGGGGCACATCGCTACGCGCTGTAGCGGCGATGATGCCGAATCTCGAGATGAGCTGCAGCTGAGCCTCGCATGATTGAACCGCGCTTATAGTTAGATAAAGTTGTGGTGAAATAGCAGACGAAAATTGTAAAAGGTTTCCAGTTGTTGCCCGCTGCTACTACGGCAAACTCCCGATCTAGATTCTAGAATTGATTGCTTTTTTCGTCTGCTATTTCACAACTAAATTCATTTCTGAGACTGTTTTATGCGAGAAATGAACTGTGTACAGTTTGAATATGGGCAGTTTTACAAAAATTTATGGCCAATTGCACATTTGCTCCGATATGTTGTCGGACTTGGAAGCTCCAGTCTTAGGTGACAGCCAGCTGGCGGTGGCCGGGATCGCTTGCTTACCGGCGGCCAGTAATACTCACAGCCCCCCCTGTCAGCTGGAAGTGGTTTCAGACCCCCCCCACCAGCCGTTGGGCCACGCCTCCTCATTTAAATCGACACCTGTCACTTCTAAATGAAAAGCTTAATGTTAAATCGAAATCTAAAAGGTGAATCTTAAAATGTCAATGTCAAATGTAAAACATAAAATTCAAAAGATAAAATGTCACATTGAAAATTATGAAGGGGAAAGGCTAAAATAAAATAATTTCTTTTTTTCTGTTTGAGATTTTAATATAAGTATTACCATTTAAGCTTTTACATTTCACATTTAATTGTGGCATGATTTTTCCTAGTAGTGTAGTAAAATAATATTATTTTTAATTTGATCTTGCTTCGTTTTCTCTTTGGACTTTCAATTTGATTTATGAATAAATATTTCCTCCATAGGTCGTCACTGCTAACCTCGTTGTTTTTGAGTGTCTGGGAGAGTTGTGCGACTGTGTGTGTTCATCTTAAATTATTGATGGCAGATTCAGGCTACATCTACACTACTACGTTTTGGTTTAAAAACAAATATCTTTTGCTTCATTCACGCCTCGCATCCACATATACTCCGGCGTTTCCGAGCCCCTAAAACGGAGACATTTGGAAACACTGCTGCCCCCGTTTTGGTTCTAACACTCCGGGGGTGCTTTGTAGTCTGGACGGAGATAAAACGGAGACATTTGGAAACGACGACCACGTCAGTCAGTCTTATCTGTTAGGTAGCTTACACACCTTTCAGTAACAGTTCCACTTCGTCGTCGGTCCAAGCTGATAAATCCCTGCTCCTACTTTTCACCGTTGTTGTTCTTTCTCCAAAGTATTTTCTGTATTTTCAACTTCTATATCCATGATTTTCATCCGCAGAGTAACGTCCGACAATCTGCTTCCTGGACTCAGGGGTCCGTGTACCAGCACGCACATGCCCAGTGTGTGTGAACGGTCATGTGATATGTGTTGTCAGACGTGTTAATATGGACGGAGATTAGTTCTGCTACTGGAGCCAAAACTCTTGTGTGGACTGAGATCGTTTTTGTCTCATAACGCCGCTTAAAAATGAAAACGTAGTAGTGTTTCCCCCCCCCCACACCTAGAGTTAACACAACATACAAGATTAATATCTTTGGGGCGTCTTTCCAGCCTTAAATTAAAGAGACCCATCTGTCAGTACATGCCATTCCTGACGAGCACCTGGCCGACAGATGCCTCACAGTTTGGGAGACGTCTATATATCATCTGCTGCATATCTTGTTGAACTGCTTTTCTGTAATGGTTTTTGTTTGGGCATGTTCACCCACGTGGACCACCCTTTTTCACCAAAACATTTGTGCAGATGTATTTAAAGAAGCAGACTCTGCAAAGACTCTGATCCCTGTAGTTTATTGTAAGCAGGATGCCATTGTGAGAATCGTCCCCACACACCACTCCGCCCTTCACTGGCCTTGCTTCTCCTTGAAACGATGAAGCCTTTTTGGGACACACACCGACTTACTGCCACAGCTCTCACTTTTATCTGCCTCACACCGCCAGACACACACACACACACACACACACACACACACACACACACACACACACACACACATACACACACACCTGCCAAGTGGCTCCAACTTAACAATTACTGTTGTCAAGGAAACTGTATCTGCCCATATCTCTTTTTCCAGCACTGTGTGTGTGTGTGTGTGTGTGTGTGTGTGTGTGTGTGTGTGTGCGTGCGTGCATGCGTGTGTACAGCATAGCATTGAACATCTGCACAAGAAAATGCACTCACTGACTGTCTAGCATCTTCACGTCGAAACAAAAATAAGTGCTTCCCAAAGCAAGATAATGAAATAGCCTAATACACACAGTCATCTTTATTTTTTCCCGTGACAAACGTTTCAGAGAGAGACGAGACAATTAGGTCAGCCAGAGCCCCAAGGTGCTGGGGTGGAGAGGAGAGGAGCAGTGGTGGGAGAGAATCAGGAGAGAGGGGAGGATACATACACCTACATTATTGCCCTGCTGTCATACATTCAGTTTGTGTGCTCGTTCTTTGTGTATTTTTTAGCTTCAGATACTGCGCATAATGCAGCAGGGACTGCCTCCAAAAGTGGTAATGCTGAAATAGAACCACTTTAATTAAAGGGTAACTTTGGTATTTTTCAATCCTATTCTACTATATTTTTGTGTCTAAGTGACTGATGGGAACAACAGTCTTTGACATTGGTCCAGTATTAAGCGAGATCGCTGCAGTCGGTAGCGGCGAAATAAGCTACAATGTAACGTAGAAGTGTTTGTCTTTCCGCTGACAGGCTCAAATTATTATTCTAAGTGTCTGACAACATTATGGAAAGGATCCTTACAGAGAGAAACCTTTTTGTTTAGGACTAAGCTCCTTTTTGTTTAACATGAAACAGCCCCGAGATTGCCATCGCCAAACCCACCAGACTCCGTTTAAAAACCAGTAATTGTATCATCGGAAAACACATTTCATTCAAAGTCGACAGAAACAAAATAAAAATGATCAAAAGCCGTCTTGGTTCGTCTTTCCACTGTTCCAACAATCACCACTCAGGTTTGGCTGAAATAAACCCTGAAGTCACCCATTTACATGTGGAGATATGCTGGCTCTATACACGCTAAAAGTAGTGATTTTTTACATGGAGTCTGGTGGGTTTGGTGATGGTGATATCGGGGCTGTTTCTGGTTAAACAAAAAGGATCTTATGTTGTCAGACAGTTAGTTATTAGAATAATAATCTGAGCCTGTCAGCAGCAAAAACTGAACTTTTAGTGGACGCCAACTGACAGTGAACATTTGCCCTACAGTTTTACATTACAGCTCGGTTCGCGGCTGACGGTTACAGCGTTCTAGCTCAATACTGGACCAAAGACAAAGATTTTTGTTCACATTAGTCACTTAGATTACTTCTTTAATGAACAGTCCCTCCAGAAAAACGCGATTATGCGATCGCATAATTCAATTCATAATCAGCCAAAGTCTGCATATTTATGTGGGGGCCACATTTTTTCAAATACGCCGCACTGTCGCCGCATAAATTGCAGATTTCTGCGCAAAATATGCGGGGCTTGCATGATTTCATAATCCCTGCATTTTCATTGCAAAAAAGTCACATATATATCTTAGCAGAAAGTTGAAAAATGTTGCGTTTACTTCACACAAGAGCAGCCATTTCCCCCTGTTGCCATGGGAACGTTATGAAGTGACGTAATTACGCGACGTGAACATCATTGGAAAGCTGCAAACCCCGCGATGAAGCCATGACGAAACCGCAATTTTTGCAAGTTCCCGCAATTTCATCGCATAAAATAATAATAAAATTGCATAAATATACCTCATATTCCATCGCATTTTTTAAGAAAACGTGCCACATAATCAAGGATTTTTGCCTGCAACAATCACAAAAAAACTCGATTCCACCCGAGAGAACACACATTTGGGTGTCTATTATTTCTTAAGTAATAGTAATCTTTACATGCAGAAAGGTTTGTAAAAACAAATGCATTAAAAATTGATTAAACGCACTCCTACGGAAATGAAAAAGATGGAAAAGATATAAACAGACACACAACAGGTGCATTATTAGCAGCTCAGTGAACCTCGTGTTTAATGAGAACGGTTCTCTGTCTGCCTCCTGCTCGGTGCACATTTTGTGTTTCGCTGCGCCTCAGTTTACTCTCTTTCTTTCTGCACACACTTTCTTCTTCATTTTTGCATGCACACTGCGGAGATGCACAGTACAATCGACCTCGCTTATCATATCCCCTCCCTTCTCTTGTCTGATCCCTCCTTAAATGCGTCTGCACAAAGGAGGGAGATGCCCTGCTGAATGCACACCAGCTGCAGATGACAGGAAGACTGCGCTTCAAGGCGGTCGTATCTGTTTGATAAATATTAAGCCATGTCTTTAGGTGCAGAAAGCCTCTAACAGCAGAGGACATCCAGCTCAGAGTGAGGAGAGGATTCTCTCTCTTTAATTCTCCATGGTTTCCACCAGAGAGACTAGCTGACCTTTTTTTCCCCCTCCATTTGTAATCCCTTCAGGCACAGTTGTCATGGCTGGGGGTAGAATAGAAATAAAAACAACTTAAAGGGATAGTTCAGATTTTTTTTTAAGTGGGGTTATATGAGATACTCAGTCAGTTGATTTACATACAGTAAATGACGGCTGAAAAACGCTATATTTAGAATATTTCCAGCGCTTCACCTTGCTGTCAGACGGCCCTTTACGACGGGGAACTGAAGCCGTTCTCTCTGCACTCTTCAAAGCCACCAGACTCCTTTGACAAAAACAGACATTTTACCTCGAAGAACACGGGAGTTGCTGCTCTACTGCTGCCTCCAGTTAGTTAGTTAGTGTCATTGTATGACTTTGGTGTTTTAAACAGTTAGGAACCATCAAAACTAACAAATAAAACTAACCGATGGAGGCAGCAGTAGAGCAGCAACTCCCGTGTTCTGGGAGGTAAAATGTCTGATTTTGTCAAAGGAGTCTGGTGGCTTTGAAGAGAGCAGAGATAACGGCTTCAGTTCCCCGTCGTAAAGGGACGTCTGACAGCAAGGTGAAGCGCTGAAAATATACTAAATATAGCGTCTATTTAAACTGATATAGATGTGTTCAGGTGTCTAAAATGTGTTTAGCTGCCCCCCTCGTCCACAGCAGGACGTTGCTTAGCTTCCGTGTCGGTACTCCTGCCTGCTTCTCCAAACTGGGGGCGTGCCGACCGCCATCTACTGTAGCTAACACACTGACTCTGGAGAAGTAGCTCAGACAACCACACTGAACACACATCTGAACTATCCCTTTAAGGTTATTTAAACATTGCAGTCGCACCCGCTGCACCTGGTTAATGTCCGTGTGAGTGGTTGCGAGTGTGTGGTATGCGGCTTCACAGCGTAGTAGCAAAAGAAACAACCGCGGAGACATGCCGGACTGCAGATGTTTGCCAAGTGTTGTTCCCTCTGTATATACAGACTCCATGGGGGGGGGGGGGGGGACAGATAAATACAGTAAATATTAGTTTAGTTTGTTTGATTCTTACTTGTACACGTTTTCATATTTCCCCTAATCGAAATTCCTATGCGTCTATGCGTACAATCTCACATTTTTCTTTGTCTTTTTGTTACTCTTTCTGCCTCCCTGCTGCATGAGTTGAATTTCAATCTGCTCCTCTGTCTCTCCTCTCAGCTGGAGTTCAGTTCGGGATAGCTTGTTGATTTTTCCAGCTGTGCAGCTCATTCCTCTTCTTCATTTCATGGTGCAGGGGATGAAGATAAGCAAGAGGGGAAAGCTCAGTCTGAATCCTTTTCAAGTGATAAAAAGCTTTATATTGATCTATTAGTCCTATAGAAGTTTTTTTTTTTTTTTTTTTTTTTTATAAAAATGGTGTCTCCATTAAGACAAAGAAGCTTTCTGATCAAAGCGAAATCAACAGGATGTGACTTTTTTTTGTAGTGATTGCTGTAGGCATAAACAAGAGATGCAGACAGATGCTCTTTGTTTTCCAAGACAGAGACTGACCTTTGGAGCTGAGTGCAGGTAATAGCATCAATTTAGAAGATTTGTGAGCCTCCTCTGGTCCGAGCTAATGCTTTCTACAAAGCCTGGCACACTGGGTGGGTGTGTGTTTTTGCAGGGAGAGAAGGCTGATGTTGGGTAATACTGGACAAACTATGTTTTTAACTAATATAAACCTCGCTAGCTTCAACGGAGCTCAGCAGGATTTGGAAGGGGGAGAAAGATGGGACGGTAAGAAGGAAAACATTTACACAGATGTGTGTGAGTGTGAGTGTAGTTCCGAGGTGTCAAGGCGCGAGCCAAAAGTATAGTATATGGAGGGGCTGTTTTTCATGGTTTGGGCTACCGCCCTGAAGCCTAATCCACACGTTCATGGGTATTTTTTTAAATGTAGCATTTTCTCTGCGTTTTAAGCCCCTGACACACCAACCCGACGGCTCCCCGAGGTCCAAAAAGTGCCTCTGAACACACCGAAGCGACGCCGACTTGAAAATGAAAACCGGCAGCTGATTGGACGAACGCGCCACGTGGGTCTGGCTGCTCTCGGATTTTTCAACCGGGCATAATGTTCAGAATACAATCTTGTATTTCACGAAGATAGTTCAGCGAAACGTGTTTCTGAAAACATTTTAAGCGAGAAATAGGCTGTGCAGTTGCTGAATCTGTCTTCATTTCAGATCAACAAAGGTCAGTTTAAAAGATTTTCGTCAGATTTTAAGAGGCGTTCGTCAGGCTCATCCCGCTCGTCATTTCCGGGTTAGCACTCCACCAATCAGATTGGTCATTGAGTCCGACTGCCCGCCTTCCGATTTAACATGTCAGATTGGCCCAAATGAAGGCCGGTGGCTCCTCCGATGGACGACGGCACGGAACACACCGAACAGACTCGAGTCACCGACCTCACCAGACTGTCCGACGGACGATTATTGGATTGGTGTGTCAGCGCCATTAACCTTTCGTCCACACAAACTGCGTTTGAGGTCACTAAAAGCGGATCTTTTGGAAAACTCGTTCCAGGCTGAAGATGTTCAGAAACTGTTTGACGACAGTGTCGATGGGGGAAGCAGATTTTTTGGGCTTGAACGTCGGAGTGTGCGCCGTTATCTCCCTTGTGAAGCGTTTTGTGTGATGGTGGTAGAGATGTTCCAATACCATTTATTTCTCTACCGATTCCGATACCCGAACTTGCGTATCAGCCAATACCGAGTACTGATCCGATACCAGTGTGTTCAAAATATATAAATCTTGAAAACTAGACAGTGTACTGTATTTAACCGTGTTTTCCCAGCTTAGTAAGTTCAAAATATTGCAAAGATGGTAGCCTTGTGGCTTCTTTTCGAGGGTTTGTTTTTTCAGAGCTTCTTTAGCGTGGTTTTATTGATGTGTCGTTGATGTGTAGCCTCCCAGGATGTATTTCCAGAGACGCCCGGCGGACACTAATGGCGCTTTTCCATTACATGGTACCTGCTCGACTCGCCTCGACTCTACTCGCCTTTTTTGGTTTTCCATTACGAAAAAAAGTACCTGGTACCTGCTAACAGGTACTTTTTTTAGTACCTCCTCAGTCGAGGTTCCAAGCGAGCTGAGGCGAGCCGAAAAGGTGACGTGAAAGCGACAGACGGGGGTGTCCTGAACAAACCCGCTATTTTTAAACAGTTTAGCCAGCTGTTTTTGCTGCCTCCAGCTTCTTCTGAAATAAAATGTGTCTTCTGGCAACAACACACACCTTCGACGTTCTGTGTGTGTCGCGACAGTTTACTACGGCGCCGCTTGTTTTACAGTTCTGCGGAGGCTCCAGGCAGAGCTTTCGCCGTATCCTAAGTACACACACACATGCTGGCTCGACACACACACCAGCTGACAAATGTATACATCAGGTCACATATTACGTAGGCTACGGCGAAAGCTCTGCTTGGAGCCTCCACAGAACTGTAAAACAAGCTCAAGTGGCCTGATGTTATACTTGTGCGGTGGTGTGTGCGTCGAGCCGGCAAGACGACCAGCCACGCTGAGGCGGGACTAAAATCTGCAATGGAAAACGGACGCACAGTGTGTCGAGTCGAGGCGAGTCGAGCAGGTACCATGTAATGGAAAAACGCCATAAAGATCACACTGTTGGCGCAATCTGCAGTTTAAACCTACTTACTTTTTAATTTAGGATGAATTCAGCTACAATTTACGCTTCTGACCGGAAGCTTTTTTTCCTTAGCAACATCAGGATTGTGGGTATTGTGGTTTTAGGAATATATCTACCATGCCAAATAGAAGTTGAATAATTGAAAATGCTGGCCCAAACATACACTTATAAGGTTGTAACATTGTATCCAGGAGACTCTCGGGTTCATATTTCTTAGGAACATTGAAGAAAACAAAACATTTAATTCCTCCCACTTATCTCCCAATATTAGTGTTGGACGTCTCTCCTGCTCTTGTGGCTGAAATGCCTGCAATGGAAAGCTTTCCTAGAAGAGTGGAGGCTGCATATTAATGTGCCAATCCCATATGCTGATGTTTCGGTGTCCACATACTTTTGGCCGTGCAATGTATAAAATTAGCAGCATCTTGTAGGTAACCACTCATATAAATCCTTCTGTCTCTACTTGGTTTCTGTGTTTTTAAACGTCTGCTGCGCTGACATAGTCCGGCGCTGCCGAGCCATATGCTGCCTGCTAATCCTCTGCATGCCTAAGTGCATTTACGTTATGTCTTATTGAATTAAAGTTATGGCAGGGATTGCCTGAGGTCAGTGTGTGAAAAGCTGTTTTCTGCCACAGACTCTGGACAGTAAGTCAGTGTATGTGGAAGTCGTGCTCTCTCTCTCTCTCTCTCTCTCTGTTTGCTCATATGATCAGCAGGTCAGCTGGCTTGTGATGTGTTGTGGAAGTGTTCCCCCCCCCGCTCTTTCTCCCTGAAGAGATTTCCCCCTCCCCCCTGCTCTCGCATCTTGCCAATGGCTCTGTCAATATCCAGCCAAGTCATTCGAAAGGCAAATGTTAGGTGCTTAATCCCTCAGCTAATCCCTTTTTCAAGAGAGACCTGTGTACAAGCACACAACTATACTTAAAACGCATGACGGAGCGCGCTGACTTCCAGAAGAGAAACACGGCTTGTTTTTATACAAAACTCCAATTTGATCTGAATCTTTTTAGTCAGTTGGTATTTTCCAAATAATCCCCTTCATCTATTCAGTCTGAATGTTACCGAACCAAAGACGAGGAAAGTGTTGCACCGAGCCTCTCTGCCATGAAGTTTGACAGACCTTCTCCATTCCTGTGTTGCTTTACTGTGAGAACACTTCAGAGGGAGTAGCACCTCAACAACCGCTATACGTATAAGTTTTACAGGTCGATCCAATCAACCAATCGATAAGACGATAAAATCATATGAGTGTGTACTGAGAATTTCTTCTGCTCTCTGTCTGTCTGCAGGGTTGAGTGCAGCGAAGCTGCTGAAAGCCAACGGACTGAGTCCTGTAGTCCTGGAGGCCAGGGATCGGGTCGGGGGACGCACCTTCACCGTGCGGGTAAGACCAGGAGAGCGAACACTTCTGCAGATGCTTAGCGGGAGAGTTTGAAAAGATTAGGAATAGCAATAAATGTGTGTGTATGTGGCAGTCTTACCTTACGTGTCCACAGAGCTGCGGGGGCAAGCGTGTTGGTTCCTCAGGAGGGTTTTTACCCAAACCACAATCTTTTTCCAAAACTTTACTAGTCGTTTTGGTGCCTAATCTTAAAGGAGAATTCCGGTTGATTTCAACACGTAGCTCTGTTGTTTGTATATTTGGAGTGCTGTCAGTAGCGAGAAAAACGATCAATCAACGCAACAATCGGTGTTGCCTACACCATGTTATCCTCCTGCTAGCGTTAGCACCCAGGAGGCTGAAACCGGGCAAGTTTTAAACGTGCTTTTAGCCTCTTAACATGTTCGAAATGTCATTACAAGTGCCTACCCATGTGCAGTGAGTCCTTCCGAGTGAACACAGTGAATCTGACTGCAGTAGATGTGACAGAAATGCATAAAAGTTCTGCTAATTCAGCTCTGTTTAGTTCCGTTGTTGAGACGGCAAGATTTAGGGACCGTCTACAAACACCGAAAAGAGATACAACAAAAATATTTTCAAAAGTAGGCTTATGCTTATTTTTTTAAAGTAAGTGCTGTAGTACAACTAGCAGGAGACAAGTTTGGAGACACTACCTTATTTAATCATTAAATTAATAAATATTTTTGTTGTATCTCTTTTCGGTATTGTAGTTTGTAGATGGTCCCTAAGTCTTGCTGTCTCAACACCAGAGAGCTCAACTAAACAGAGCTGAATTAACTTTTATACATTTCTTTCACATCTACTGCAGTCAGATTCAGAACTCCTGGGCCTGCCAAAATCAACAGGGAGAAAAGGGTGTTACCCAGGTGGTTTAGTTCATTAATGATTCTTCCAAGCCTTTTTCTTGAAGTAAATATCCTTCAGACGGGGTAGGGCACTGTCTTTTGTGTGTTCAGACGAACAAACCATTCTCCACAGGGCCTGAAACTCTCTCCAACATAGCCATGAAACTTCAGTGATCAGCAGCGGACTCTTCAGCATAATCTGTGACTTATTTGTTTCGTGTTTTGATGCGTTTTTTTCTTTTTCAGAATAAGGAGACAAAGTGGGTCGACCTGGGCGGAGCTTACATCGGACCGACTCAGAACCGCATCCTCCGATTGGCCAAAGAGTACGGCATTCAGACCTACAAAGTCAACGAGCAGGAGAGCCTGGTGCATTATGTCAACGTGAGTGCTTTGGCTGATGTCATATCCGTCCAAGCTAACTCATTTAACAGATCCAGATCATTCAGTTTGATTTCTGCAGTGACTGTAAAAAAAAAAAAAGTCTTTCACGAGGCTGTTCACTAGCCGTGGGTCAATAATTATAACTAGGACATGCTTCATACCAGAATGCAAATAACTACATACCTTCTACAAAAGGTACCTTAGATATTTTCCTCTTCTTGTCAACCACACCGGTTTTAAATCCCAGACCTCTAGGCTGTTTTTATTTTGTGGTGTCACTGGCATCCCCGGACCTCTCCAAAACTAAAGAAAAAAGAGGTATATACAACAATCACAGACTTTTCCTTAAGCCGCTGACGCGGACCACAAACAACTTCTCTCATTTAAGGTGGTCAGCTGTGGTTTAAACTTTGGCGCTTCCTGGGCCGGATTCCGGGCCGGATTTTGCCCGCTGGCCTTGAGTTTGACACGTGCTTTACACTTTAACTAAGAAAAGAGTTTGTCTATCAAATCAATCTCACGTGCTCAGCGCTGTTACTCTAACTGATTGATAGTAAATAGAAGTGGCAGCTGAGTTGAATTGCAGTCGCTGGCAGGCGTGGCAGATGAGGTGTACAGTCTGCCTCAAACTTGAGCTGCCACTGAAAACATGAAAACATGAAAACTCTCATAGCCTCTGATCACCAGCTACATTTAAGCGTTGCTCCTCAGAGAAAAAAACAAAAACCCCAAGGGATTGTGCAGAAGAAAACCAAACATTGTTCCTTATTCCGTGACTTCATACATGTCTGCCGAGCAACCAGCCACCGCTCTCCTCTCCAGGATTAGCGTCAGGAGATGCTAAGCTTTGCCTGAGGGAGTTTCTGTAATGCAGTTTCTCTTTTCTCTGAGTGGTTGAATCGATAGCAACAGCAAACAAAGGAAGGAAGGAACGAAGGAAGAGACACTGGGGACGTTGTTGTTGTTGTTATTCTTTACTCCATATCTCATTAGTGCGGGCGCACCACTGTCCTTAACACAGTTGTGTTCCTCTACCTGATTTGATTTGCCCCTGCTGCTCACGCTGGTCGAAGTACCCTAACTGTAAATCCCTGGACCACCTCATGTGGCTGGCAGCTGTGTGTGTGTGTGTGTGTGTGTGTGTGTGTGTGTGTGTGCGCGCGTGTGCGTGTGTGAGATGATAGAGAGAGAACTTATCTCAACATAGGCTGTATTCAAGTCATTGAATAATAACTTCAGAGATGGACTTTGAGCTTCTGGTGTGAGGGTATGGACAAACTCACGTACACACACACACACACACACACACACACACACACACACACACACACTTTCACTCCATTATATATACTGTAGAAACATGTTTCTAATGTGCACGCCCTACTTCCTTTAACACGTATGAGAGGGCCAGAATATTACAAAGACTCAATATAATGAAATCCAGTACAACTACACAGAAAATACTGCCCCATAAATCACCATGAATTAACAACAAACTCATTGTTATAGGCTTTAAAATTGATTTATTGCAGAGTAATTGTATAAGCTGCAACTGTAACTACAGAAGTTGAGCTTTAAATGAAATGTCATGGTGCATATGAGGTTTATTTAGACAAGAGGCCACAGTAAATATTGACAACTGCTTCCCTTCTTTCCACTGTAGGAGCAGAGCTATTGATACTGTGTGTGATGAACTGCCCTGAAATCGACCTACAGTACGGTCAATTTGCTAAATCATTACTGGTTAAGGGTCATCTGCACGGCTGCTGTTGAATGTAACCACAGCTTTAAATTACCTTCTTTTTTTTCATCACCAGCCAACACGGCTAGTAGATTTTTAAAGTTACCAGCCAATCAGATTTTCCACTAGCCAGATTTTGTTTTTTGCCTAACTAAGGCCAGCTGCACACTGCCTGCGTGGCGTGAGCATGTCAGCTGCATGGCGTGTCCGTTTTTATTTGGGCTCCCATGTTAACAGGTTAGAGCTTGCACACGCACGTCTCAGAAAACGCGTGCATGCTAGAAATAGGACCGACGCCTATTTTTCACGCGACACGCAAGCGTGTTGGAAGCGTTTCCAGACAAAATAGAATAGGAAAAGATGTTTAGATGTCATTTTGACATGAATACATTTAATAAATGACATTTTGATGTTTGAAAGTCTCTAGGTTTTGACATAAATGCAGATATAAATGTAATTTAAAAAAATAATCCGAATCCGAATCGATTTTTTAAATGTTGCACCTGTCAATACAGAACGAAATATTCTGGAGCCTATTTTGCCGTCAATACTGCCGACGTTGTCTTTGCTGTAATCAGATCAGTATACTGTATATTTATGTTTATGTTTATGGAAAACATCCATGTGTACAGACAAGGCTAGCAGCAGCAGCGCCGCGTCAGACACGTTTCTGGTGTGCCAAGACATAGAAAACGCCACGCAACTGAAACGCCACGCCCACGCTCACGCCACGCCCACGCCACACAGCCAGTGTGCAGCCGGCCTAACTCCAGCTCCTCTGGTTTGTTTGTTTGTTTCCGTTTAAAACTTTACCCGCGTTTAAAACTTTTCTAGAGCGATGTGTAACGAGATAATTTGGCGCTAAAGCTGAAACACTGATGTTGGCTTTTTGAAGTTCCTCAAATCTCTTTTAGAAAAGAAACCTTAATCCTTGTGTTGTCCTCTGGATGAATTTGACCGTTTTCAAAGTTTTTTATATCAGAAATATGGGTTTCTTTCAAAAAAATTGCCCAAAAATGAACATTGACGCATGGAGAGCAGGTCAAATATATGATTACTTTGATTGAATTTTGGGTGTTCTATTCAATTTTAAAGCATTTTAAAAAATGTGTCAATGGTTTTCACACCAGTATATCCTGACATTAAGCAGTCTGTGATATCCACTCAACATCCTCTGATCTTTACTATTTTTTTTTTTAAATAGGTATAATAATAAACATAAAAATTAGGTTTATTGACCATGAATTAAAAAAAAAAGCTTTGAAAAAAGAGACAATAACTTTGGGAAAAAGAGCCAAAAATTGACGCCAAATTTCAATTTTGACGAAAGTTAATGGTCAACGCGAAGACAACACAAGGATCAACTCTCAGGCCGGGCTCGGGTCGGGCTCGGGTCGGGCTCGGGTCGGCCTCGGGTCGGCCTCGGGTCGGCCTCGGGCTTGCGCGGTAAATTAGTGGTCAGGTGATGCATTTCAATTAGCGTGTAAATGGATGCTGAGGAGGTGAAATGGAGGCTGGACTCTGGAGAACTTATTTTATTTCTTTGTTGCTACTTCCAAGTGGCCTATAGTCTACGTTAGTCATTAATTAATTATGCAAAAAAATGTATAAATTACTCATTCTTGACGAAAGACAAAAGAGCTGTGTGCGTGCAGCGCAGTCTCTTTTTTCTTTCTCTCCCTTTTCCGCCGAGTGGTGCGTGTGCCCGCTCGCTGTGTGAAGCGCGCTATTCTCCGACATGCACTCAAATCACTGCTGATAGACGGCCTTTTGTTCAGTCGGGCTGTAAACGGGTTCAGGCTTTTAAAAAGCTGTCAATCAAAATGTACTTGTCGGGCTCGGGCCGAATTCTGTCGGGCTCGGGCCTTGTCGGGTCTAACTTTTAAGGCCCGATTACAGCTCTAGGTTAACTTATGATGCGTTGTACGAATTGTTTCAGTGCTTGAAGTGAGTTAAGGTTGTACATGATTAAAATAGTAAATAAATGCGATTTTGTAATATGGCTTTTTGAGTAGGAGTGTTGTCAAACATTGCTTGGACGCGCCGGTGCGTCTTCGTCCTCAGAGGGTTAATATGTCTTCTGTCCATTTAAACATTGAAACAATTAATATTGTGTTGCTATAATCCAGTTGAATCATGGTTTCACGGTCTGCAGGTTATTCTCACCACTGTGTCCTTAGCACTGATGTACTATTGACTCAACCTACTTCAGCCGTGCTGTGAAATGTCAGCAGCATGACGGTTTGGCAGTGACAGCAGTTAGAGAACCATCCTTTGGTTCAGTAAAGGACCAGACTGTGCAGGCCTGGTGATGTGAAGCCTTTATGTGAGCAGCTCCTATGTGAGAGTGTTTCCTTAGCTACTATCACTGTAAGATCCACTCAAAGACCCAGACTCACACACACACACACACACACACACACACACAAACACACGCACACGGCGTCGCACGCCTCTCGTAGCTTCCCGGCTTGTTTCCATGGCAGCATGCTTCATCAAAAGCTGCTCACCTCTATCAGTGTCAGACAGAGTGTGTGTGTGTGTGTGTGTGTGTGTGTGTGCGTGTTCATGCAGATGTGTGGAGACGTGAGAGGAGCTCTGTCTCTCAGGGTCACTGATCTCACAGCTGACTCAGCAAAAGTGCTGCAACTAACGATTATTTTCATTGTCTATTAATCTGTTGATTATTTTCCCGATTAATGGAATTCATCGATTAGTTGGTGAAAAATGTGGATCAGTGTTTCCCAAAAAGCCCAAGATGACGTCCTCAAACGTCTTGTTTTGTCCACAACTCAAAGAAATTCAGTTGACTGTCACAGAGGAGAGAAGACACTAGAACATAGTCAAACATCCAAATGTCAGTTTTAAGCTAACTATATTGTATATCTGTACAGCTAACACGTAACCTTGGGCATATCGTTGGGTTACTGTGATGATGCTGTGGGATCCCACAGTCTTCCCATTCTCTCTGCTGATTCCTCACGTCTGTTTCCACTTTCGTCTTCATAAAAGCTCAGTTTTCCGGGCCACCAGCTTATAAAAACTTAAGTTCTGGCTTATTTAACCTGTTGGTAGTTGATATCACCACCCAGCAGCTTTTAGGCATGTTTCTGTTGTTTGCTAGCAGACGAAATAGACGAGGAGGAAACCGTCACGCAATACAAGTCAATGGAGAGCGGAGAGTTGTTCCCCCCCTGGTGGGCGTGGCTTTGAGAGTATGACGCGCTGTGCTCTGTCTCTATTTATCAGTCACAGTGCAATTAATATTGCACTATGACTAATATTCATGACTAATGTTCAGCAGTCGCAGCCCACTCACTCTGACATCTCTCCATTAGTGCATGTAAAAGGACCTGAGCATGTGTGTGTGTGTGTGTGTGTGTGTGTGTGTGTGTGTGTGTGTGTGTGTATTTCAGGCTTGAATGTAACAGACGTTCATTAATATCCAAAAGTTACACACTAAAACTTTAAAGTGCGTAACACTAGCACTAAAGTGTTTGACGCTCAGAATTTTCTAGAGTACCCCCATACCCTATACCATCTGTGACTGTCCTTCCTTTGCCGTACCTGAAGTTGCTGCATTCTGGCTGCTGTCTGTAGATTCATTCATGCACAACTCGTATTCTTCCAGATGTTTCATACCAAATGTTGTAACAGCGGTGATGTTGTGTATAGTTTAGGGTCCTCGCCACCACCAGACAAATCAGCATTGCAAATGTACAACATGTATACAAACATGTAGCTGGACTTGAATGGCCTTCTTTTGACTGAAAGTACTGCCAAACTACACTTTTTCTGCTCACGAGTTCCATTTTCACTTTCTCACAGCCTACTGCATTGAACTCTCCACCTACGTAAACACCTTCCCGTAATCAACGGCGCCGTCATTACGTCGATCAGGTTCCCCCATACCATTATAATGTACCAGCAACAATGTTGAAACCAGAATGTAAAAACTAAAACCTACGCCCTTGCCTTCAGTAAAGTATATCTGCACACTGGATTAAAGCCCCAAAACATTAATGGCTCTCCAAAAATAACTGACTCTCCTGGCTTTTCATCAGGCATACGATCAACTAAAAAAGGCACCACATTACACATCCTGTATAAACAGAACATATTCGTTAACACTTAACAATGTGACCCTCCCAGAGACATTATCAGACGTCTAGAGTAAAAAATAACCCACTAAATAATACATGGAAACATTTGAATAAATATTTAAAAAGAGGGGTAGAGCAAAGCATGACAGCGCTGCACAGTGCTCTCTGATTGAATCTGTTATCGTGCACCTTTCCTTTCTGCAGCGTCACCTCTAGCCACAACCTTTGATTCCTGCACCTTTCCCCCTCATCAGCAACAATAAATCAAACTACCTTAACTTCTCCTTGCGGGATTTCAAACATGTTATATACTGTATATATATATATATATATATATATATATATTAGGCAGGGATGCACCGAATCCAGGATTTGGCTTCGGATTCGGACGAATATTGGTCTTTTTGACAGGGTTCGGTTTCTGCCGAACCTTAGAATTCTTTTCCACAGAACCGAAACCTACGCTTGCACTACGCGCGCTACGCTGGTCGACGTAATGACGGCGCCGTTGATTACGGGAAGGTGTTTACATAGGTGGAGCGTTCAATGCAGTAGGCTGTGAGAAAGTGGAAATGGAACTCGTGAGCAGAAAAAGTGTAGTTTGGCAGTACTTTCAGTCAAAAGAAGGCCATTCAAGTCCAGCTACATGTTCAATTTAGGCAATGCTGATTTGTCCCGTGGTGGCGAGGACCCTAAACTATACACAACATCACCGCTGTTACAACATTTGGTATGAAACATCCGGAAGAATACGAGTTGTGCATGAAGGAATCTACAGACAGCAGCTAAAATGCAGCAACTTCAGGTACGGCAAAGGAAGGACAGTCACAGATAAAAAACTTGTGTTAATGGACTGAGGATGGGAGGAGGATTCGGTTTCGGATTCGGCAGAATCTTAACCAGTGGATTCGGTATTTGACCGAACCCCAAAAATCTGGATTCGGTGCATCCCTAACGTTAGGGCTGTGATTTCACCTCCTCACGATCACAAAAAAATGCATTCGAGAAAAACTATTATTTTGCACATTATGTTTTGCAAGTAAACTCTTATTTTGTCTCGTGTTCTGAATGACACGTGCGTTCGCCCCTCTTCCGAAGGCTAAACTCACTCAGTAAACATTTGAATATATATTTTTTATATCATTTATTTTAAGGGGAATTTAGCAAGTTCAAACTGAAAAAGTATTAATTAAAATGTTACAGTTCAAGGTTGTTTTTGCTGTTGATTTATTTTTTTTTAAGGTCAATAAATGCATCATCTATCCAAAAGTCAACGAGTAATTGTGTTACATAAAAAACCCAAATTTAAAATAATTGTGATTATGATTTTTTTTCTCCATAATGGAGCAGCCTTAGTATGTATCTGTTGTGAGTATCACCACACTGTCTTTTGATTGTAAGTAGCTTTGGATTAGCCCAGAAGCTATTTAGATGAATAAGCTGTAAACAGACCCAGCAGGTAGAAGTTTCCCGATCGAGTCTGAATTAAATAACAGAGGGAAACACGCTGGATTAAATTTGCTTTAATGACAGAGTCTGCGTTACTTCACAGGACGGCAGCTAGAGTCATAGTAAAGCAGCATGTGTGCCGAGCCATTGTGTAATTAGGGCTAGCTTTCAAGCAAGCTGCATAGCTAATCAGCTTTTCTGGGGCTGATTGTAATCCAAAAGGCCAGCGCTGGTTTCCTTTATCAGCAAACTACTGCCTTACAGGCAGCTGCCGCTCTCAGCACTGGATGTATTAATGAGCTGTCGCTATCAGAGATGGGGAAACAAACTTTGATTAAATACTGTCCCTGGTTATCGGAGATTGAGAGAGAGAGAGCATGGGATTGTCCTGTGCTCCTGCAGTGGTTGTGGACGTTGTGCGTGTTTGCACGTTCACAGGACGGGTGCTGTTTGTGATAGTCCCTGATAATGAAAGACGTGTGTAGTTGTGTAGAGTCTCTTATCTGTTTCCATGTCGCCTTCACCTAAATAAAAAATGATGACTGTACAAAATGATTAGAGTACAGCACAGAAGCAATTACGCCCGTTTTTCCGTACTCTATTTCGTAAAGGTAAAGTTTTTTTAAAGATAAAAAAACAAAGCTTATAAATAACGTATTGAAAAAGCCCTTTGGACTCAAACAGCCAGAAGGAGTTTCTATTTCTCTATTAAAGTGTGTTTATACATCTGGCATAAAATCACCTTATAAAGATTTTGTGGCAACAGAAGCATTCATAGGAGGCGTGTTTTCTGGGTTTATGATGAATATTAGTCCAATATAATGTTTTGTAAACTCCTGATGGAAACAACTGTCTCTTTAGCTGCTAAACGCTCCACTATGTTATACAGTTATATATGTTATAAATAGTTGCCTAACTTTGTCTGTCTGATGTTTGCTGCTGAGCAGAAACCCACCAGACTCTATTTACGGTAATTAAAACGGAACTTTTATCATTGTAAAACACACTAAATTCAAAGACGACAGAAACGGCTATCAAAAGCCGTCTTGGTTCGTCACACCACTCAGTCAATCACCACTCAGGTTCGGCTGAAATAAACCCTTAATTCACCCATTTACATGTGGAAATATGCTGGCTCTATACACGCTAAAAGTACTGATTATTTACATGGAGTCTGGTGGGTTTGGTGATGGTGATTTCGGGGCTGTTTCTGGTTAAACAAAAAGGATCTTACTCTTTAACAAAAAGGTCGACCTCCTTAGAAATCCTTTCCATAATGTTATCAGACACTTAGAATAATAATCTGAGTCAAAAACAGAACTTTTAGTGGACGCTAACTGACGGTGAGCATTTGCCCTACAGGGTTACATTACAGCTCGGTTCGCGGCTGACGGTTACAGTGTTCTCGCTCAATACTGGACCAAAGACAACAATTTTTGTTCACATTAGTCACTTATAAACTTTTAGTGGACACAATAACTCAAAAAAGAACAGATGGTTTCCAAAGGCAGGAGACGAGACGAGGAAATCTCACCCTCATAAAACACAGTTCACCTCAGGAGAGAGTATATGGTGATAAAGTGCACAAACGCAGGGGTAGTAGACCTGAGCGCTGACTACACTGAGAGCCTTACTGTGCCAGGATCTCATTAAGTGATTTATGTACAGGACAGGGCACAAAGAAACATTTCCTTATGTGGAAAGCAGCAAAGTTAAAGCTCTTCTGAAAACAGGGTTAGTAGCAGCCTGAAGAATCTCAACAAATGGTTTTTTTCCTAACCTTTAGGCCACCACTGCCCCAAATGTAGCCTTTTCCAAAAACATATAACAAATTGATATATATGGTAAACATGATGGATGGAGCTAGTGTTTTTTTTTTTTTTTTAAGATTTTTTTGGGGCATTTTAGGCCTTTATTTGTATACGACAGCTTAGATTTGAAAGGGGAGAGAGAGAGAGAGGGGGGGGGGGAATGACATGCAGCAAAGGGCCGCAGGTTGGCGTCGAACCCACAGCCGCTGCGTTGAGGAGTAAACCCCTGTATATGGGCGCCCGCTCTACCAGGTGAGCTAACCAGGCGCCCAGAGCTGGTGTTTAATGGGGTTTGAAACAAACTGACAAGCTAAATAACAATTATACTGCGCTAGAGAGAATATACATGCATACACAGACAGATATTGCCCCCCCTCACACAGCAAAGAGGCAAATTACTAGAAAGCAACAGAAAGTGATGTTTGAGTAGAGTTGGTTCTGCATGTTCACGTCTGTCAGAGTTGGCCAAGTAACCTTGATCCCTTTGGAACCGTCCCTCCCTCTTATCGCTGCGTTTGTAAAATCAATCATGCGGTTGAGAAATAGAACAGTATTGTTCTGACAGACAGACAGACAGACAGACGGCACATGGACTCAGGACACTCTTATCAGACTTGATGACTCTGAATCTTTGAACCAACTGTAAAACATTGCACAACTGGCAATATTGCTGTTACACAATGTACACGGCTCTCTGAAGTCATTGTGACTAAGCACATTGGAAGTCAGCTAAAGGGTCGACAGATAGATAGATAGATAGATAGATAGATAAATAGATAGATAGATAGATAGATAGATAGATAGATAGACCTTTATTGTCATTCTATCTATTCTATACAACGAAATTCTGTTGGAGCCATCCTCTCCAAATAGCAGCATAGAGTAAAAAGTTAACTAGAAAATGCATTTCCTGCGGACAATGCGTGGGAATGCTGAATAGCTGAATTGCTAAAGCTAAACTGGTTGAATAGCTTAAATCAGTAAGAAGAAGGTGAAGTAGTGACAATAGTTGAAACAGTGGAAATCGGTAGAATGAGTATGAATTTCATTAAAAAGTTGAATAACACCACTAATGTATAAAGTAATTTATGTTATATAATATTTTATCTGAAATTATGAATCAGTATGGAAAACTTACAAATGCTGTGAGAAACATTGATGAAAATGCAGAAATATGGAACAAAGTGTTTGTTCTAAACTGCTGAAAAACTTGTAAGTTGGAAGTTGAACTGCACGTTAAGAGGTAAAATACATTTTAGAAAAGCTGGAAGCTAAACCGTAATACTGTCAAAAGTGGACGTTTCAATGAATTGACTAAGAAGACTTATTATCAGCCATATCCATTGCATAGAACAAAGAAGCAGAAAGAGAGAGAGAGAGAGAGGAAAAAGAGAGGAAAGATAAAAGGAGAGGAAAAAAGAGAAAAGGAATCAACTTTCAATAGCATATATGTCAGTGGTAACACACCTTTGGAGCAAGTATGGGTTAAGTGTTTACTTCAGGGACACATTGATTGATGTACCTCAGTGTGTGTATATGTGTGGCTGTGTGTGTGTGTGTGTCTGTCTGTGTGTGTGTGTGTGTGTGTGTGTGTGTGTGTATGTGTGTGTGTGTGTGTATGTGTGTGTGTGTGTGTGTGTGTCTGCATATGTGTGTGTGCGTGTGTGTGTGTTTGTGTGTGTGTGTGTGTGTGTATGTTTCTGTGTGTGCGTGTGTGTTTGCGTGTGTGTTTCTGCATGTGTGTGTTGGTGTGTGTATGTGTGTGTGTCTGCATTTGTGTGTGTGTTTGTGTGTGTGTGTGTGTGTGTGTGTGTGTGTGTGTGTGTGTGTATGTGTGTGTGTGTGTGTGTGTGTGTCTGCATGTGTGTGTGCATGTGTGTGTTGTGTTTGCGTGTGTGTTTCTGCATATGTGTGTTGGTGTGTGTCTGTGTGTGTGGCTGTGTGTGTGTGTGTGCGTGTGTGCATGCATGTGTGTTTTGGTGTGTGTGTGTGTGTGTGTGTGTATGTGCGTGTCTGTGTGTGTTTGCGTGTGTGTTTTTGTTTTTGTGTCTGTGTGTGTGTGTGCCTCTGTGTGTGAGAAAAGACAGACAAAATATAATGTTTTTTATGTCTGGTGAAAAGTGCTGTGTCATGATATAAAGATTATCACAACATTACGTTACATCTCATTTAGCTTACACTTTTATCCAAAGCAACTTCCAATTGCTATATGTCAGATGTAACATGGCTCAAAGTGGGCTTCGAACCTGGGTCTCCCAATCCAAGGGCATGTGTCATAAAAGAAAAAAGAAAAGGAAAAAAAACAGGAAAGAAAACAAATTGCTATAGGGATTGAGTGTTCTGCTTAAGGACACATCAGTTAATGTAGCAGAATAAGATTTGAACCCAGGTCTTCCATGTCAAAGGTATGTGTCATAACCACTACACTATGATTGAAAAGTGTTAGAGTTGGAAGCTAAACTGCATTATCTAAGTGAAGAGCTAAAATACATTGTTAGAAAAGCTGGAAGATGAACTGTAATACTGTCAAAGATGAAAGTTGAAATGAATTACCTGAAAATGTCTTAATATTTAAAAAAGTATAAATAGTAGAAAAAAGTTGAAGAAGTCCTATCATTAGCTGAAAGAGCTGAACATTCTAAAAGGTGAATGGTTTTAATAGCTGAATGTATGCAGAAGTTACGGAGAGCCAAAATAAAACGTCAGTAGCTGAATTGCTAAAGCTAAACTGGTTGAGTAGCTTAAATCCGTAAGAATAAGTTGAAGTAGTGAGAATAGCTGAAAAAGGGAAATAACATCTTGGTCAGGGACACATTGACAGGTGTACCACAGTGGGATTTGAACCCATGTCTCCCACACCAAAGGCATACAACATATCCACTACGCTATCATCAGTATAGCTGAATGGAGTTCCTTCAGCTCTAATAAGGCCTGTCTTTGATCTGTCATTACCACACCTGCTGTTAATATGTCACCTGTGGCACGCTACAGCTATTCAGAGACAGATTTTTTGAAAAAGGGGAAATTGTAAGGATTGGAAATGATGTAGAACATTGTGAGGTCTGAGTATATTTTCTAACTGATAATGACTCACAAATGCAGAAATGTCTGAAAAGGCTGAAAGACTGCTGCTGCTGTCTGTGAAAGTGTTGTCATGGTGACGAGTGTTTATAAACATCCTTTGAACAGTTAACGACCGTGTCACCTGCTGTTAAACTGCACCACACCTGCTAATGCTGAGTGAGAGACAGTGTGAGAGAACCCTTCAAACAAGCCTTCAAACAAGCCTTAATAAATCCACAACAGTACATGCTATCGAAACACCGACTTCACCGTTAGAGACACAAGACCTTTGTGAACGTATTCATGTAAGATTTATGTTGATAAACTTAAAAATGTGGGCATATCAGCGATTTTAAAAAAGTGGTTCGCTCTGCGTTTCGCTGGGAAATGTGGAGGACGTTTAATATGGCAGTCAATGGGGGGAGATGTGGAGATCTTGTCATTTGGAAGCTCATCAAGCCAAAAGTATAAGGCGTATCGCAAAACTGAGCACATTGGCTGAAACTAGACAAAAATACCTACGTTTTGATGTATGAATTGTGTATGACAAGTAGATATTGTGGGCGTGAGAGCAATTTATAGAGAGGGGACAAAGATATTTTTCCTAAGCTGCTACACCCTAGCGATGACATCATCCACTCTGGCAGACGCCACACACACTCACTAGAAACTCAGAAAAATCCTGAAATGATCACTAAACTTAAACAGCTTTTTCACAAAAACTGTAAAATATATCAAACTGAAAAGCCATAGCCTAATACCTGAATATTTTGTGAACATTGTAAAGTTTGTTTGGCGTCTGTAGGTGAAAGTGTGAAGGAGCTGAAAATTTTGGGAGCGGAAGAAGATTTGAAGGATTTGAAGCATGCTCTCATTGACTTCAATGTTAAAAAAAAGTCATAAAAAGCTTAAAATTTTAAAAAGTATAAATAGTAGAAAAAAAGTTGAAGAAGTCCCATCATTAGCTGAAAGAGCTGAACATTTTAAAAGTTGAATGGTTTTAATAGCTGAAAGTATGCAGAAGTTACAGAGAGCCAAAAAACGTACGGAATAAGATATAAGAAAAATAAAGAACAGAATAACAATAGTTGGAATGCTCCCACTAAATATACAGTATATCATATATAGGGGGGCATATCATAGTGGGGAGTCTGGGTGTCCTCCCCTAGGGAAGTTTTGAGCGTCAAAGACTTCATTTCCTGTATTCGGATACACTTTTATGCACCTGTTTACAGTGGAAATACCTTTGTTTAGCCTATGTGAAGAAGAAAAACACAGAAGACAATTCAAAATATATCAAAAATATAATAGAAAGTATGTTGTTGCGTGTCATTGGGCATTTTTAAGTGGGTATATGGAAATCCTGGAGCTTTCTTAGTGGGTATACTGCGTATACCTGCGTATCACGTAGACTACACCGCTGATTGTGTTTGATAATGACGATGACGTGTGTCCCACAGGGAAAGTCTTACCCGTTCAGAGGCTCCTTCCCTCCCATGTGGAACCCCATCGTCTTGTTGGACTTCAACAACCTGTGGAGGACAATGGATGAGATGGGCCGTGAGGTAACAAGCAGAAATTACCCTTGTTGTTTGCTTTTTACTCTGCACTCTTTGTGTCTCGTCTTTGCTAAATGTAATATAAGATAATTCATCTTGGGCAGTCGAGAGAACAAAAAAATGGTGACACATAAACGCACATAAACACACAATAAACGTACAGTAAACATGCATACATTATTCAACAAACATTCGATGAACCTGACACAAGACCCCCCCCCACCTTCCCCCAGACTCTCAGAAGAAAGAGAACCCACTGCACATCCTCCCCCTCAGATTGCACTTAATTCTACCCAGATTGTACATTTTCCGTGATTAGCCGTGATCAATAATTTATGTATTGCACAATGCCCAAATGCACAATTGCACACTTGCCGTGTCAAATTAAAAATATTGCACCAGTGCCCTACCAGATATTGCACATCCTTACAGCCATAATGGTGAGTTCCACAAATATTACTTTTGCTTAAACTCAGCACATTTCAGGTGCCTGGGTATCTCTCCTGGTAGAGCGCCCGCCCCATATACAGAGGCTCAGTCCTCGACACAGCGGCCACCGGTTCGATTCCGACCTGCGGTCCTTTGCTGCACGTCATTCCCCCTTTCCCTCCCCTTTCATGTCTAAGCTGTCCTGTCACAGATAAAGGCCTAAAATGGCCCAAAAAAAAAAAAAAAAAAAAAAAAAACTCAGCGCATGATCCTTCTTCTTCTTCTCCTCTTCCTCCTGTGTTCCAGATTCCCAGAGAGGCTCCCTGGAGAGCTCCCCATGCCGAGGAGTGGGACAACATGACCATGATGGAGCTCTTTGAGAAAATCTGCTGGACCAGGTAGCACAGAAAAGAGGGAATTAGATAACTTTTCCTGCCTAACAAGAGAGAGACCGATGTGAATGCCTCTTTTTTTATGTCTCTGAACTACTGGGCGTAATTCATACATATGTACATAACCTTGAGCGTAAATTATGCAACTCTCATGTTAAACTTTCAAAGCACACACAGAGACATAACAAATGCATTCATGAGCCAGTCTGACTCTTAAAAAAAACAAATAGGAGGAAAAGAAGAGTAACCCAGGAGTTGCTCTGAACTGGCTGATAGAAATAAAGGTTTATAGGACATAAGAGAGAGAGAGAGATGAATACAAATAAGTGAATTATAGTTATTCAAATACATGTTCTCTCAGATAAAAGCAGTTTTTTGTTTTGTGTGGTTAAGTTTTGCCATAGGTGTTATACAAATACAGTAATTACAAAAACTCACAAACCCTACATAACGCAAATGAGTATTTGACTAAACGCTACAGGGGATAGTTTACAATGGGTGTAGCTTCCTAGTAACACGCAGACACATGATGTTTTGTAAAAAACGGTGTGATCTTTATTCCATCGTCGACCGTCAATGCTGTGAAAACTGCCAATGAAAACACACTTATAACAGCTGCTTGCAGCAACCACATTGTATTAACACTAGCCTACTATATTAACATTACATTACATTACATTACATGTCATTTAGCTGACGCTTTTATCCAAAGCGACTTACAATTAAATGCGTTCAACCTTGAAGGTGCAAACTCCAGACAACAAGTAGTAAGTGCAAGTACATTAGCTTTAAATAGGTAATGCTACAAAGAGCCATATGAAAGTGCAGTATCAAGATATATATATATATATATATATATTCCGAGGTGTAGTCGGAAGAGATGTGTTTTTAGCCTTCGGCGGAAGATGCACAGGTTTTCGGCCATCCTGATGTCAATAGGGAGCTCATTCCACCATTTAGGAGCCAGGACAGCAAACAGCAAGCTATCAGGCTGAGTTAGCTAAAACTTGTAAACATTCAGCTTATTACCAAAAGGAGCTAACCAGATCTCGTATCTTGTATCTTCAACACATCTCATCACAACATATCTTCAACACATTTCTTACAAATCCAACGTAGTAACTTAACTTAAAAGGTAATATGATTACATTTCCTTGTGGAATGAGCTTATCACGCTGCATCACAGATCTTTCTATCTCAGTGTGTAACCACAAAAAGGGTCCCATGGGCAGTGGGCACATGGCTTCCGAGGGGGGAGGAGCGGGGCGTCCAAGGGCGCATGATGCCAGAACCACCCCACTCCCGCCCTCCCCATCCCAGATAACAGTTGTTATCCAGCCGACGGACCAAACCATCCGCACACCACACCTTCCCCGTGATATGTGTGCCCTCTAACGTCTAGGTGCTTTGAAAGAGGTGTGGTGGCCGAGTTGGCTCACTGGGTAGAGCAGGCACACGTATACTGAAAGGTTTATGCCTCGACGTAGAGGTCCAGGGTTCGAATCTGACCTGTGACGATTTCCTGCATGTCTTCCCCTTCTCTCTCTCCCCTTTCTCACCTAGCTGTCCTCTCAAATAAAGGTGGAAAAGCCCAAAATCTCTGTATCAGTATATCTGTGCAGCTCAGTGATATCAGCAGGAACAAAGCAGATGGTTCCTGAACTTTTGACAGTCTTTGATTATCCATCAACAAACGTTCCTCCGATCTTAACTTTTAAACAAAACAGACAACACAGAAAGTGGGTTAGTGTTAGTGGTGTATATACTGGTGGTAGTGAATAAAAGCGCTGAAAACGTGGACAAATTCGACAAAAAGTTGGGGGAAAAAAACAGCAAAATAAGTGGTAGAATAAGCGACACAAACGTCAAAAGTGTAAATTTTTAATTTTGACCCGGGAGGACAACACAAGGGTTAAATTCACTGTACAAAAGGTGTGAGAATTTCAAATAGAGCTATCCTCCGTTACTGTCTGGTATACAGGGACGCTGGGCAAAGTGCGTGGCTCCCCAATCAGCCGACTGGCTGACTAGATTGTGTAGGATCATACTCCAACATATCCGTTATTTTGAAGTACTTTAAGTTCTAACCCAGGGGTCACCAACCTTTTTGAAACTGAGAGCTACTTCATGGGTACTGAGTCATACGAAGGGCTACCAGTTTGATACACTCTTCTGAAATAACAAATTTGCTCAGTTTGCCTTTAGTTATATATGATTATTAATGATTAATGATACTCATCTATGTGAAGACACTGATCACGTTAATGATTTCTCATTATCAATAATTATCAACAATGACTTAACAAGGTGGGAAACAGATAATATCAATATTCCGTTTTCATTTTTAGAACAGGCCTGAGGGCTACTCATGTGGTCCTTGGGGGCTACCTAGTGCCCGCGGGCACTGTGTTGGTGACCCCTGTTCTAACCCTTCTCCCTTATTTCTAGTACTGTTCGCCGCTTCGCCAAGCTGTTTGTCAACGTCAACGTGACCTCTGAACCCCACGAGGTGTCGGCTCTGTGGTTCCTCTGGTACGTGAAGCAGTGCGGAGGAACCATGAGGATCTTCTCCACCACTAACGGAGGACAGGTACGTCTGCACCTGTGTGTGTGTGTGTGTGTGTGTGTGTGTGTGTGTGTGTGCAGGTTCTATATTTGTACCTGTACATGTGAGCAAAGTGCAGCATCCAAACTAACCTTTTAAACCCCAAAGTCACACAATAACACAAACTAACTAACCGATGGAGGCAGCGGTAGAGCAGCAACTCCCGTGTTCTGCGAGGTAAAATGTCAGATTTTTTGTCAAAGGAGTCTGGTGTTGGGGCGGCCTCTAGCTCACCCAGTAAGAGCGTGCGCTCCCATGTAGGCTGAGTCCTTTGCAGCGGCCAGGGTTCGAGTCCGGCCTGCGGCACTTTGCTGCATGTCATCCCCATCTTGAGCTTTTGTACAAAAAGGCACTTAAAACTCTAGATAAAAAAGCTTTTTCTTATCATCATTGTAAGATCTTAGAAAAATACAACTTACTAAGTTTTGATAATTTCTGTAAATTTCACCACCACTTTCCACCACCACTGCAAGAGTTTATCAAATACAGACAGACTCGGATCACCAGAGCTGTTGTAAACAGGGACTGTGAGGTTCCTTTTAGAAAAACCTCTTTCAGCCATAATGCACTATCTATTAAAGGTAGTGCATTATGGAACACACTACCCCGAACTATAAGGGAATGTCCCACTCTGGCCACCTTCAAGAACCAGGTAAAGGTGTGGCTCAGAGCTAATCAATCGTGCAATCACCTCTGATTGCATGCTGTACCGTATCAGCCCAGTAGAGCGTATTGATGAATCGTGTCTATGTTTTAACACTTACTAATGAATCCTTCTCCAAACTGGGGGTGTGCCGACCGCCATCTACTGTAGCTAACACACTGACTCTGGAGAAGTAGCTCAGACAACCACACTTCAAAAATATCTGAACTATCCCTTTAAGCACACTGTGGCCTGCAGAGACGCATTCCCTCATGCAAAACAGGAGACTGAGAATCAGTGAGAGATCCCATAGCTTCCTAAATCAGCCCTAATACATTAGCGTAGTTTAGTTTGCTGCTGAGCAGCCTAGCATAATAATGAGCCAGACAAAAGCTGTTTTCTTGGAGTGCCGGGGGAGCACATTCTGCCATCGTACTTTCTAAAGCTGAGTGGCCCTGTTGCCATAGCCACTGAGGAAGGGGATTGTGTTTAGGTAATCAGAGGATGTTGCAGCAGCTCTGTTGTCATTTCCCCCCTGCTGGACCTTCCCATGCCCACTTGTTTATGGGTTCATGGGTGTGTATGTGTGTATACACATAAACAGTCATTTGAGCTGATATTCTGTGTAAAGTTACATATGTAGGCACATTTGTTGCTCTGGAACAGGAAACATGAACTCGTTTTTAATCCAACGAGACAAACACAGACTCACCTCGTTTCAGTGCCAGGACACATTTAGGTTTCAGCTCCGAATTTTCTGGCAACTGGCAGGCAAATTTCATCCAAATGCCAGAGTGGAAGGCACACGATGTTTTTCTTATCAGGGAGAGATGTTGACACCAACCATGTGGCGAAGGGCACTGTGTGTTTAATTTTGTGTTTCAGAGCTTTGGCAGCACTTGATGTCTCCCCACTACCTCGGTCCTCTTCATTATTCAACAGTTGCTGGTCGGAGCTTTGCAATAACACATTTTCCCTTTTTGGTTTAAGATGTTGAAATTTGTAGTGAAGGAGAGAGGGTGGGTTGAGGGAAAACCGGTATGTAACACCGGGTTAAATCAACAGATAAGATCAGCAGTCTCCTAAATGTATTAGCCTGGCAGAGTCGTACTCTGAGCAGGATCAGACTGGATAGAAGCCATTTTAACCAATATAATATGAGACTGTCTTGCAAGTAGAACATCAAACTTTTTTTTAAAAAGGCGACAGAACCATTGAAAACAGTGACTAAAACATTTAAAAATGTGGCAAAAACATTGACAAAAAGTGACAAAAAAAAACAAAAAAAAACGACAAATACATTAAAAAAGGCGACAAAATTGTTGAAAAAAGTAACAAAAACATTACAAAATGTGACAAAAACGTTGAAAAAGACAAAAATGTTGACGAAAACAACAAAAACATTGAAAAAGGCAACAAAATTGTTGAAAAGAGTGACAAAAACATAAAAAAAATCTGGCACAAACATTGAAAACAATGACTAAAATGTTGAAAAAAGTGACAAAAACATTTAAAAAAAGTGGCAAAAAATGAAAAAAAAACGACAAATACATTAAAAAAGGCGACAAAATTGTTAAAAAAAGTGACAAAAATTTTGAAAAAGACAAAAATGTTGAAAAAGGTGACAAAAACGGTGAAATAAGTTGACACAAACGTTGAAAGCCCATCCAGACTCGGCGTTCTCGCTGCTTCTGCACTCTGTGTTGGTGGTGTTGGTGACTGACCGCTGCCCCCCCCCCCCATGCAGGAGAGGAAGTTTGCGGGCGGCTCCAGTCAGATCAGCGAGTGCATGGCCAGGGAGCTGGGAGAGCGAGTGAAGCTGCAGTCTCCGGTCTGCAGGATCGACCAGAGCGGAGACACGGTGGCCGTGGAGACGCTGGACAAACTGACCTACACAGTAAGCATGTCACCACTGAGTCTGCTGCAGACACACACTGATGGAAAGTAACTCGCTTTCAGGTACTTGTACCGTACTTGAGTATTTCCATTTTGTGCTATTTCACACTTGGCTCCAGAAGTAAATATTGTGCTTTTTACTGCACTACAGTTAGACGGCAGCTGGAGTATTTTGGAGGACTTCTTCCACCGCTGATATGATTTTTCCCTCCCAGTTTCGTACTCGCCCGTCCCAGAGCGACAACCCCATGTATTTTTTTTTTTTTTTTTTTTTTGTAACGTTAGTGCGTATAGCATCAGCCTCATCTGGCTCATTTTCTGTAGTTCCAGTAACGTTTACGTCTGATACAGCGTCACCTGAAGCGGCAGTATAGCTTCAGAGGCAGGCTTACCAAACGCCTGGCCATTCATAACGGACGCGTACTTCTACGCGCCGGTCTCTCTCTCTCTCTCTTTTTCTCTGTGGTCTTCCTGTATGTGATTAACCTGCCTGGCTTGACACATACGCTCGTGTCTCGCCGAAACTATCGCTGCAGCGCGTGGACCGGTGTAGACGCTACTCGCCTGGTGTGGCCGGACAGATTGGATAACATGGGCGCCGAAAAAAAACATTAACATAAAAAAATGTGGCAAAAACATTGAAAACAGTGACAAAAATGTTGAAAACAGTGACAAAAACATTAAAAAAAGTGATTAAAAAATGTGGCAAAAACATTGAAAACAGTGACGAAAACGTGACGCAACGCTTACGCAACCAGTGTGTTTTCGCTGTTACTTTTCACACCTTGAGTACATTTTGCTGATGATATTGATTAGTTAAATAGGATTTTGAATGCAGGACTTCTGCAAACAATCTGAGTTCTTCCAGCACTGCAGTGTAAACACATGCAGTATTTGAACACTGCACAATGTGAGTTGTGAATCCCAACGTGCAGCTGGAGATGTTGTTCTCTGCTGCCATCCACTGGCTGCTTTGCATCCTGCAGCCATGTTCCATGTGATGCAGCTCACACTGCCCCGTCCTATTTGGTGTCCCCTCTCTTTTTTTACGTGTGTGTCTTCGTCTTAGGCCAAGTACGTGATCGTGGCCACCCCTCCCGCTCTGAACCTGAAGATGCACTTTAACCCCGAGCTACCGCCACTGAGGAACCAGCTGATCAACCGCGTCCCCATGGGCTCCGTCATCAAGTGCATGGTCTACTACAAAGAGAACTTCTGGAGGAAAAAGGGTACGCAGGAAGTGGGGGGAAAAAATTGCTGCAGTGTATGTTTTTGTCTGCACCACTGTGTGTGTGTGTGTGTGTGTGTGTGTGTGTGTGTATGTGTGTGTGGGTGTGTGTTTGCGTGTGTGTGTGTGTGCGTGTGTGTGTGTGTGGTGTGTGTGTGCGTGTGTGGGTGGGCGGGCATGTGTGTGTGTGTGTGTGGTGTGTGTGTGTGTGTGTGTGTGTGTGGGGGCGTGTGTGTGTGCGTGTGTGTGTGGTGTGTGTGTGCGTGTGTGGGTGGGCGGGCATGTGTGTGTGTGTGTGGTGTGTGTGTGTGTGTGTGGGGGGGGGCGTGTGTGTGTGTGTGGGGGGGGGGGGGCGTGTGTGGGCGGGCGTGTGTATGTGTGTGTGTGTGTGTGTGTGTGGGCATGTGTGTGTGTGTGTGCTCGTGTGCGAGCGTGTGTGTGTGCGTGTGTGTGTCTTTTACACCAGGGGTCTTCAATGTGCCAAGGACCCCTTAGCTGAAAGAGAGAGCCCCTACTATTATACATACAGTATATTGTATGAAATTAAGTTGCATGTTAAACTAGGCCGGATGGATGAAAATAAATTGATATTAATGTATTATTTATGCATCATGTTTTAATGTTTAACATACATGTGAATGGCACAGTGAATCCTATCTGCAATGTGTAAATGAAATGTGTTTTTTCTCACAAATAGGCCAATTTGTCTTTGCTATTTTTTATATGTTGGATTCATATTATTGTATATCCAGGGGTCACGGACCCCCTGTTGAATATCGCTGTTTTACACTCTTTGTTGAACGCTTGTGTGTCGCCAGGTTACTGTGGCAGCATGGTGATTGAGGAGGAAGGCGCTCCCATCGGCCTGACACTGGATGACACAAAGCCGGATGGGACTGTACCCTGCATTATGGGGTGATTCTATTAAACAAGATAATATTATCATTATATTCGCTATATGTGGACACCTGTCCCATTACAAAACCATGTGCATTAAAGACCTTGGTTACACTTGTCTTTTCAATGTGACTTTTGTCATCTGATCTGCCGGGACGCATTACATGTCAAGTCTGTCGGATCTGGCATGTGGGCACAATCTGGACAATTTTAACAAACGTAGGTCTTGCGGAAGTTTCTCTCCAGAGCGAGAGCAAAGAGCAAGAGAGGAAAACTGGGGCTGGAGTACAGCTGATAGCACTGTCTCTCCACAACAGGGCGCGTCTCATACAGGCCCTTACACCATTAAATGCCATTCTTTTGCACCAAGTGTAACTTTCGATGCACCTTTGCGTGGGAAAATATCCAATCAGGCAGGTCGCATTGAAGTGTCAAGTGTCTACACACATGCATACAGTATGTCGACACAGCTGAGTTCCAATCTGGCGCATCTGATCACTAAAGTTGCATTGAAATAACTTGTGTAACTCGTTTTCTTGTTGTCAACAAATCCCATGAAAAGACCAAAACCAACACTGTGTTAGTCCATGTCTTAATACTTTCTGATTTCCTACTGAAAAATATGCTCTATTCAACTTCTTCCCCACCAAACTAGGAAAACCATTTCTTTAAGGCTTGGCAGCAATGAATGTTGAAACAGAGCCAGGCCTTTCTCAAATTGTTGCAACAAACTTAGAAGCACAGCTTTTGTATGAACTATCATAGTTAAGATTTCCCCTTCAATGCAATGCACTGCGTATTTTCCTAGTGGATAATATTTCTCTTTTCCCTCTCCTCCAGATTCATCCTCGCCCGCAAGTGCAGAAAGCTATTAGGGCTGACCAAAGAGGAGAGGTAGGTGCACGCTGGAGAGACAAAACAGCACGTTAATACACTATCTCTCTCTCTCATGCTGCGAGAGTGGTTTCATCCAAACTGTTGTCTTGTTGCGTTTAGGTTGAAGATGATCTGTGAGATCTACTCCAGAGTGCTGGGCTCAGAAGAGGCTCTGCACGTGAGTTTAGACACAGACTAACACAGAGTCACACAGCTGCAGTGGAACTGTGTCAACAGTTCAATCATTCATGTGTAGGACACACTTGGTCGGTGACTCGTCATAGCTGGGGGCGTGGCTTCTGGCGGAGTTGCCGTGTGGGAAACAATCCTTTCCCCCTGACCGGATAACATAGCATCAACCCTGTATGGACTACTCAAAAGCACTTTTGCCGCTTGACAGAGCAAGATACATAGATAAAAACTGAGCCGTATTGGGTTGGATTGTCCGTAAATTATAAGTGACTGGACAAACGACCCAAGGGAACGGCCAGAGGTGTTGTTTCCCGACATTTTTTGTTAACGTTAGCTACACTGTAAAAAAGAAATCGTAAAAAAAAACGGTAAAAAGTGGCAGCAAAGTTGCCAAACACTTACCGTCAAATTACAGTAAAAAACCTTACATTATTTACAGAAAAATTCTTTTTAAATACAGAAATTTCCTGTAAATATTTTCTGTATTTTACAGTCTAGC